>NW_027226330.1:0-28413 GCF_022539635.2 Chironomus tepperi | reverse complement strand
GTACATACGCTAACAGACCAAGAGAATGCTTTCATTATTGCCACTATGGTACCTAAAAGCTGTCTCTTTGTCTGATAGGTTTGACACTATAAAGGTTCGGGGCGGACCTTCACGTCCTAATATTTAAATTTCATTTAATTCAGTTATCCGCAAGAGTCTACAAAGTTGAATGCATGAGAGATAATGAGATAGAATATATAAAGAATATAGCATGTAGCATTAATCGCATCGATAATGGAGTTTATGGACTTTCAATTAACGGAGATTTGGCAATTGAGTTAGACTACATTTTGCTAAATTTTGAAGCTGTCCATAAGAATTCACGAAGAGTTATAGTCAACCTTACTGGCGAATATTGTAAAGATTATGGTGGATTTTTACCAGTATTGAAAATTGCTATCGATATGGCTAATTCCTATCAAAATAATACTTTCCACAAGTGTCCATATACTCCACCAGAACGAATAGGTGTTGTCGATTTTCCTGTCAATGAAGCTCTTGACAAGCTTTTGAACTTTTTTCCTGTGTTTTTCAAAATCGTACGTGGTGACTATGCTGGAGCGTTTAGTGCCAAAGATAGAAATGGGAAGCTTATTATTGGATTTAAAGGATTAATTGCTGTGTCTCAAAAGAAGTCGAAGAGGAATTGATGAATTGTGGCATCATTTGAAACTTGTTACACTCATGGAAAAAAATTTAAAAAGATTTTTAATTTTTTTTAACAAAAAAAAATTTATGAATTTTTTAAAAATTAAATTTTTGAATTTGAAAAAATTTTAAATTTTGAATTTAAAAAAAAAAATTTGTGAATTCAAAAATATATAGTTTTGAAATTTTTAAAAAACAATTAAATTTTGATATTCAAAAAAATCAAATTTGGAATTTCAAAAAAATTAAAGTTTGGAATTTAAAAGAAATGTATTTTTTAAAATTAAAAAATATATTTAAATAAAAATAAAAATATTCTTATATTTTTGAGTGTAAAAATACTTTGAATTCTTGAATTAAAGAAAAATTTTGAATTTTCGAATTAGGGTAAAAAATATAATTTCTTGCGTTATATAATTTCTTACGCGAACAAATTCACCAAAAAACTTTTTTTTTTTCTGACGTGAAATTTTTAAATGCTAATGCCATCTTAACGATAAACTCTGCTGACACCAAAATCGGTTAAAAAAATACAAATTTCGTGAATTTTCAGATTCCGTTGGAAAAATATTTTTAGGATGCTCTATTGCTTCAAAAATCGACAATTTATACTGAATATAATTTCTTGCGCAAAAATATATAATTTCTTGCGCAATTTTGGACAAGTAGGCGATTAATTTTAACGGCACAAAACATCAATTTTCTGATGATTTACCCTCTTTTACGACGCTGTCTTCCTTCCAAACAGTTTAAGGATGCTTCTTTATGATTTTAAAATATTTCTGAGGTCGAAAATATGAAAAAATTATCACAACAAAATTTTTTTGTTCTAGCCTACTTGTCCAAAATTGAACACGAAAATTTGAAAATTTTGTTTTGGTAATTTTTTCGCGTTTTCAACCTCTAAAATATTTTTAAAATAATCAAGAAGCATCCTCAAACCATTTGGAAGCAAAACAACGTAAGAAAGGAGGGTAAATCGTCCGAAAATTGAAGTTTTGTGTCGTGAAAATCAATCGCCTACTTGTCCAAAATTGCGCAAGAAATTATATATTTTTGCGCAAGAAATTATATTCAGTATAAATGATCGATTTTTGAAGCAATGGAGCATCGTAAAAATATTTTTTTTACGGAATCTGAAAATTCGCTGAATTCGTATTTTTTTTAAACTTTGTTTGTTAAAATTCATGCTTCCGTTCAAAAGTTATGAGCATTTAAAAATTTCAACTGCATTTTGCGCAAGAAATTATATTTTTTACCCTAAAAAATTTTTAATTTTTTTTAAAAATAATTTTGAGTTTTTTATTTAAAAATAAATTTTGAATTTTTTATTTAAAAAATTTTAAAAACCGTTACAAAAATTAAAAAAATTTGAAAAAAAAAACTGCTCGATGTGGGAATCAAATTCTTGATATCTAGGATACTTATTTCAAACCTTACCCTCTGAACCAACAAATCACAATAAATTAATAGACAAATTTTTAACTTGAATTTTAAAAATTTAAATCCAAATTTTCGTGCATTTTTTTCATAAATTTAGTATACGCTTGCACATCCGTTCTTCAAAATTTACAGACAAATATAATTTTAAATTAATATTTTAATTATAATTCCAAAAATATTGGAAATTAATGTTAATTATTTTAAATGAAAACAGTTTGTTTTTTAAATTTTCATTCTGATTTTCTTCATTAAATGACAAGCACTATGATCAGCTCATGGACTTCAAATTTATCTATTTTAATAATTCTTTACTATCTCGATGGATGCTCCTGTGAGGTACTTAAATAAAATAAAAATTTAATCAAATTCATTTAATTTCAAATTTTTAATATATGTAGCTTAACGGCCATGTCTACAAATTAGAATGCATAAAAGACAAGGAAACGGACAATTTTAAAAATAATATTTGTAGCATTAATCGCTCGTCAAATCGGAACCAAACAATTACAATGTGTGTAGACCTAAAATACAAAATAGACTATATACATACTAGCTTGCAGATGGTTCACAGGCAGTCACAAAGAGTTTTAGTAAACATAACTGGTGAATATTGTAGTTCCTTTGGAGGATTTTCAACAATATTGAAGTTTATAATTGATTGGGTAAATACACATCAAGAAGTTTCATTCCACTCATGTCCTTATTTTACGGGAGAACGCTTTGGAGTTGTAAATCTTAATGCTAATCAACTTATAAATGAAATTTTAAACTTTTTTCCTAAATTTATCAATATTGGACCTGGTGACTATATATGCTCATTTCATACAAGAAATAGACACGGGAAAATCATGTATCATGCTAAAGCTTTCATTACTGTTGCTCAAAAAAGGCCAAATAAAAATAAAAAGAATTAGGAATATTTTAAAAATTTAAAAAAATAATAAAAATTAAAAAATTTTGAAAAAAAAACAAAGTTGCTTGGAGTGGGAATCGAACTCTTGATCTCTTAAATACTTATTCGGAACTTTATGCATTGAGCCACCAAATCACATAAAGTCAATCGACAAATTTTTAACTTAAATCTCAAAAAATTTAAATTTTCGTAAATTTTTTTAAAAACTTAAGTGTAAGTGGACATCCGTTCATCAAAATATCCAGACTAATATTATTTTTGTTGTATTAAATATAATTCCACAAATATTGGAAATTAATGTTAATTATTTTGAATGACAACAATTTTTTAAGAAAATTTTCAAAATATTCATTCCAATTTCATCCATTAAATGACAAGCACTATGAAGTACACGTGGACTATTAAGTCATTTATTTTGATTATTCTTTACTATCTCCAAGGATGCTTCTGTGAGGTACTGAATTAAATTAAAATTCCAATTAAATTCAATAATTTAAATATTTCAATATATGCAGCTTAACGGACATGTCTACAAAGTTGAATGCATGAAAGAAAAGGAAACAGAACATTTTAAAAATAATATTTGTAGCATAAATCGATCATCAAATCGAAATCAAACAATAACACTTTGTGTAGACATTAAGTCCAAAATAGATTTTATACTTACAAACATGCAAATGGTCCATAGGCAGTCACAAAGAGTTTTAGTAAACATTACAGGCGAATATTGTAGTTCCTTTGGAGGATTTACAACATTTTTGAAATTTGTTGTTGATTGGATGAATACACATCAAGAAGTTCCGTTCCACGCATGTCCTTATGTAGTTGGTCAACGCTTTGGAGTTGTTAATCTTAATGCTAATCAACTAATTAACGAAATATTACACTTTTTTCCGTCATTCATAAACATTGGACCTGGTGACTATATATGCACATTTCTTATTGAAAATAGGCATGGGAAATTGATGTATCATGCTAAAATTTTCGTTACTGTTGCTCAAAAAAGGCCGAATAGAAATAAAAAGATTTAATTTTTTAAATGTATATTTGCATATTAAGTAACGTAAGAAATTGACTTTTGAGCCCCTCACCGCCTCACTATTCTGTAACATAATCTCAAATCGCTCCAGTCCCCTTCTCAGGCCATTACCGCGCGGTGATAATTTCTAAAACAGGCTCTATCCTTTGAGCATTTCTGTATCGAAACCAACCGTTAAGGACCATCCAAACAACTTTGCATCTGTCGTTAATACTACAACAAAACAATGCTCTAGCAATCAAGTTGTGATGATCGGATTCAAAATTACAGATTATTTAACTTTTGGCAAATTTGAAACAAATTTTGATTTTGCCAACAATTAGAAAATAATTGCCATGTACTTCAAATTTCACTCGCTAGTTCAAGAGTACTGACTGCATGAAATGAACATTTTCAAGATTTTTGCATTATTTTTTTGCTTTGAAGCATCCACATGTGAAGTATGTCAATTAATTTATTTAAATCATTTAAAAGTCATCAAATTAATCATTTCCAGCTGAGAGTTCGTACCTACAAGCTTGAATGTATCAAAAATAATGAAACAAATTATGTGGAAAATTTTGTATGTGATATAGTAAGGCTTAAGAATGGAACTAATGGAATATCAATCCATCCTGACATTCTAGTCAAATTTGACTATATGGAGATGCACTTCACATTGGTCCACAAACAGTCTCAGAAGATTTTAGTAAATATATCGGGAGAATACTGCAAAAATTATGGAAATTTCAAGCCTTTATTCCAAATGACAGTTGAGTATATCAAGAGATATGTTAAAGGTTTCATCCATCCCTGTCCATATCTTCCACAAAAACAAGTTGGAGTTAAGAATTATCCTTTGGATGATGTATTGAATGAAGTATTGAAAATATTTCCGGATTCTGTGAAAATTGATCGTGGTGACTATATTGCTACTTTTACATGCAGAGATAGAAATAAGAAAATTATGTTTTATTTTAAAATTTATATTACTGTGTCTCAAAAAAGGTTTAGAAAAAGTTGAAGATATTAAACATGCTTAATATACTGTTGAATATAACTGTCTGTGTGAATATTACGGATATTTTTAATTTACCAAGCTTATCAATCTATACATACATCTAGGGCATGCTCGTAAATTACGAAAATTACGCTTTTAAGACCTCCTCTTTTCCCTTTATCAAACCTCTTACTGTTTAGGTAACAAAATTGCAAGTCCTTATGCAGGATCAAGAATACAATTTTCAAAACCAGATTATGAATTAACTTAGGCTCTTGTTGCGATCTCTTGGCATGATGTGATACTTTCAGGTTCGTTCTACCAATAGTTCAATCGTAAGGTAATCTAGCAGCTAACGTTTCAATATTTAATTCGTTCCATCAAATTCCAGACCCATTTCTTAATCGAAAGTTCCTAAGAGTTCCAATTTCTTCTTGATCTCATCTAAAAAGCAGTTAAAGCATCTTAACTAAAGCAAAATTTAGAAATATTGGGTTCCGAACCTATGTTCTTTGTCCAAGTAAATATCTCGACACTTGACATTTGGCCAGCATCAGAGTCAGACTCAGACTTCTTCAATTCCCAAAAGTCCATCAAGTTATCATACCAGAATTGCTTAATAAAGTATAAAATACATCAGCAGTTCTAAAAATATTCAAAATTTAAAACAGTTTGCTTATACCGATAAGCAATTATACCTATAAGCTCAAAGTTAAATAATTATTTTCGGTTATGTAACAGCAAATGTCAACGAACATTGAATGTCAAAGAGTTATAAATAGTTGGTGTCTTAGGGACTGTACACTTGTCATGTAACACGTAAAATTGACTTTTTAACAGTCATACCCTCTCCCCCACCTCACACTTTGCAACGAAACATCCATAAATTTAACCCCTCCCCCTTAAGAGCGTTACGTAATTAGTGAACGACCCCTTACTTTGATTGCATAATGTTACACACTTGCAGCTAGGATAATTGAAATTTTTCAAAAAAATAAATTATTCATTTTGCGTTTTGATTCAGTGTTCAGACGTTTATCATTCCATGATAAATGCAGGAGTCTCTCAAGTTTTAAAATCAGAAATGAAAATTTTTCTGATTTTTTTACCAATTTTCTGGACATTTCTGTCACTAGGACATGCAGTTCAGGTATCACAACAGCTTAGTCTAATAAACAATGCTTAAATTCAAGCATATGCTCAATTAGCATCTTAGGGGACGTAGTGAGAATCTTCTGGTACCTAATGAGCATGCTCATTGTCTTAACATATTCACTAGATGCCGTTAGATGCTCATTGAGCATATGCTTGCATGTTAAGATTAGACCTCAAAATAATACAATAATTCCACACTTCCTTACAGCTCAAAGCTCTTGTCCATAAATTTGAATGCATGAATGAGAACGAAACCTATTTTGGTGAGAACATAGTGTGTGAAATTGTTCGTCTTAAGGACGGCACCTATGGAGTCTCATTATATGGCGACGTGATAGTTACTGTTAATTATTTGGAAACTAACTTTTTCATCAATCATATAGCATCCCAAAAAGTTATTGTAAATAACACATTTGAATATTGCAGCATGTTTGGAAAATTTACACCTTTAATATCTGTTGCATATGAATGGGTCAAAAGCTACACAAATAACATTATTCACGAATGTCCATATAAGCCGTCTAAGCATTTTGGAATTGAAAATTTCCCTCTGAATATGATGCTAAATGAAGCATTAAATTTGTTTCCTCACATCATCAAAATTGCTCGTGGTGAATATTTTGGAATTTTAACTGTTAGAGATAGGGATGGGCGTATAGTTTTCTTTGTCAAAGCCATTACTACTGTCTCTCAAAAACGAGATGGAAGGAAAAATGGGTGATTTTTTATTTAAAGTATTTAGTTGTTATTCCTGAAAGACACAGTATAGAAATTACCGAGAATCTGGCTTAAAGCTGAGTTGACTCTGGCATGGAGCCAGCTTGACTCTTGCCTCAAGCCGACATGATTCTAATTTCAAGTCAAATTGACTCTTACCTGGTGTCAGGTTTACTCGATTCAGGCCTCAGGCTGACTTGGTTCTGGACTCGAGCCAACTTGACTCTGGTTTCAAGGCAACTTGACTCTTACCTCGGGTCGACTTAACTTTAGTTTCAAGTCAACTTCTTAGTTAGAGTCAACTTGGTGTCAGGTCGACTCCATTTTGGTCTTATGCTGACTTGACTCTTGTTTCATGCCGACTTGACTCTAGTTTCAAGTCAACTTGACTCTAGTTTCAAGTCAACTTGATTCTACTTTCAAAATCACTTGACTCTAATCTGATATCAGATCGACTTGATTCTGGTCTTAGGCTGACGTGACTCTGGCGTTCAACCAACTTGACTCTGGCTTTATGCTGACTTGATTCTGACGTCAGACTTACTTAACTCTGCCCTCAGACCGGAATTCATCGAATCTTGTCTGGAGTCAGAGTCATGTTGTTCTATAGTTAGATTTACGGTCATTTCTGCATCATGTAACTTTCACGTATGTCTGCTTAATGAAAGCAAAAGTTGGTTTAAGGGTTAATAATTTTTTAATGCTTACTTTTCACGATAACTGATCGAAACTCTTGATTGTCAATAATTTTGTTATTTTCATGCTTTAAAATAGAACCAAATTTTTAGAATCTAAACTTCTGATCTGTAAAGCTATTTTCAATAATTTGTTACTGCCTAAAATTTTGTAATTTACATGATTAGCATCTAATTGTGGATAGTCAATAAAAGTTATATTTTTCAATGCTCACAAGCTGTTTTTATAGTCACAAAGTTTAGAATGTAATAAAAATGAAGTTTCTAATTTTGACAATAATTTTGCTGACTTCTGGATGTTCAGCGCAGGTTTGGCTATTTTCAATAAATTAGAAGCAACAGCTTAAAAGTTCAATTCCAGCTAAACTTGCACTTCTACAAAATCGACTGCGTTAAAGAAAATGAAACAATTTACATGAAAAATATCGTCTGTCAGCTGCACAAAGTCGAAAAAGGTTCCAATGGCGTAACAGTTCATGTTGATCTCCAAATCCCAATAACCAGCATTATCATCAACTTTCAATTGGTCCATAAAACAACAGACAGGCAATTGCTTAACATCTCCTTTGATTATTGCTTACTTTACAATAATTTACCACAATTTTTGATTGGAATCATTGATTCTTTAAGGGAATTTGCTAGTAATGTGATACATCCATGTCCATATCGTCCAGAAAATGAACTTGGTGTTAAGAATTTTCCAGCAAGTCGAATCGGTACAGAATTGTTGAGCAAATTTCAAGCAGTTTTAGTAACACATCGAGGGGAATATACAAGCGCAACTTATCTATTTGATAAGAAACGAAGGCTGATTTTCTATTTTAAATGTGTTGTTGTAATTTCTCCTAAAAGGGGACAGAAAAAGGGATAAAAAAGTAGTCATCAACATATTTCAAGTTCCCGATCAGTACAAGTTTGTCATGACAGACAATTGTTGGCCGAAAGTCATCCAAATGATGCTTTTTATGACAATTACCATGGATTACTTGGAGAGAGCCTTGTGGCAACCACTTGGCTAACATGAAATATTTGTGCAGATCGGGTCAAAAACTTCCATATATCCCAAAATATGCTAATAAACTTCTCCAAATCCTGAAATGATTTTTAAAATTGCTGCAGTTTTTTATCCACATCCTAACAGGCAAATAAGCCATTAGAGATTGATCGTCGTATATACGATGAGCCCTATACCTCTTATACCAGATGAGCCCTCAAGCTTTCAGCCTCCTCCCACACCGTAACACTTGAAATGATGAATCCATAATTTGAACTCCATAACCAAAATTGTTAACCCTACTCTCCCTTTCAATACCCGAATGGACACTAAAAACGTTACAGCCAGGTAAAAGCCAGTTAATGTCTAGTTAATGACTCATTCTTACGGTTTTTTCAAGTTTGTCCACTCGAGAATATTATGTAATTTCCGAACTTTTGCTTAGAGATTAGAAGTGATTATATCAGTTGTGTGCAACCTGTGAGTCGCGGGACATTAGTGTGTAGCAAAATTTTTTTGAAAATTTCTTGAACCGTTTTCCGTTTGATGTTTTGAACTAAGCTTGCCACCAAGGGGTGTCGCAAACAATCAAATGTTGCCCATAACTGAAATAGAAGCTTAAAAACTTAATTCACCTCTAATTATGTGGTCTTAACATTTTATCGTGTACAAAACATCAAAATTGATCAGTTTCATAAAAGTTTTGATAATGATAGCACCACTGTCGAAGTAATTACTAGAAAATTGTTAATAATTGTTGTAATCAGCTTTAATTTATACTAAAGTAAAGTGAATTTTAGTACAAGTTTTTCTGTATGTTCCAAAAAATGCTAAAAAGTTCTCATGCGTTTCTACTTTTGTCACTAATTTTGATAAGTTATTTGATTGACGGATGCAACAGTCAGGTTCGATATTCACACAAAAATCAATTTCCTTAAAATAATCCATTAACTTTTAGTTAAACATGCGGTTCTACAAAGTTGAGTGCTCAGCAGACAATGAGACTAAATATCTAGACAATATCGAGTGCAAAATTCACAGGAACAAAAAAGGTGGAAACTTCTTCACTGGAGCTGCAGATGTGACTATTCCCATTACATCAATCCACATTCATTTCCTGACTATATACAGATCATTAAACAAGACGATGATAAACATCACATTCGATTATTGCAATTCTTATGATAATCTTCCTCCTTATATCCGCGTAATATTTGGCCTGTATAAACAATTTTCAAATGATTTGTTCCATGAATGTCCATATGCGTCTAATAAGCGAATAGGTATAGACAAGTTACCACTTGAGATGTTCGCCACATTGTTTACTGTTGCCAATTTTCAAAGAGGTGATTATCATTCAGAGATTGATATTCGTGATGCAAAGGGCGATTTGATAATTCTTATTAAAGACTATTTTACGGTTGCTCAGAAAAAGGGTCTGAAAATTGGGTGATTGTTGCTGGAAATGAGGTTATTTTAATTATAGTCGTTATAATTTCCTTTAACGGAGTTTAATTTTTTGAATTTTCTACTTTTTATATTGACCAAAAATTGACATATTTTATTACCAAATAGCACAAATAGGTTAATCGATCAAAAATCTGGTCCTAGGCCGGTATGACTCTAGCATGATACAGGATTTGGTTTAAATCTGGTACCAAGCCATTGAAATTAAGCCAGTGTGACTCTGGCAAAGTGTCAAATTTTGGGTCGTTTAACAAATTTGTGCTGTTTGGGATTCACACGTTACTCTTTCCCCACCCTCTGAATACCCCCTGATTTGTTTCAAAATATTTGTATCCATCCAATTGTACTCAAAAACACCTAAAATTACTAATTCAAAATAAGCACACAATTTTTGTAGATCAAAACTTAATAGACATAATTACTGAATTAAACATAAAAATTGCTGTAATCTTGATGCTTTGCTATCTACCCAATCCAAATTTTATGGCTATATTTCTGACTATGAGCTATTCTATTTTGTTATTTACACTAACTTACGTAATCAGTATGTTGAAAGATCCATTTATTGCTTTAAGTCTGTCGTCTATTTTTATGGGTCTTTTGATTAACAGATGTGATAGTCAGGTAAGGAATTTTGATATATTCATCCCACATTTCAAAGGATTTTTGGGACAAGACTGAGATTTCTCAGAAATTTATCGAGACCGAGGCTCTGAAGCATTCCAATGGAATTTCGATTCCGGTTTCGGATCCAGTCTATGTCTCAAAAATTCATCAATTCCAGGCATCCCCAATGAATTCCAATTCAGCTTAATCTATTTCCATTTTAGCTTAACATGCGTTTCTACAAAATCGAATGTCCATCAGATAATGAGACAGAATACCTGGAAAATATAACTTGCAAAATACACAGCAACAAAAAAGGATCAGTCATTTACACAGGACTTGCAGACCTGGTTATTCCTTTAAATTCAATTCATTTTAACTACTTAATGACTTATAGATCATTAAACAAAGTCATCTTCAACATAACATTTGATTACTGCAATTCCTTTAGAAGCCTTCCGCCATATATTCGGATAGTATTTGATCTAGCTTTAACATATTCAAAGGAATTCATTCATGAATGTCCATACAAACCAGTTAAGCGTCTTGGATTAGAAAATATGCCACTTGATGTATATGTGGCTTTATTTAATGTTGCGAATTTTCAACGTGGTGACTATAAATCATCTGTGGATCTTCGAGATAAGAAAGGAAAGCTGATTACATATTTTAATTTTTATTGGGTTGTGTCTCTAAAGAAGGGTGGTCCTAAAATTGGATGATAGCTCTTGAAAGCCCATTTCCATCCTGATTATGCCCCTGGACGTCAACTTGAGGCATACAGGGGCATTTTGAGGGAGTTTAAACGTTGGTACTTGATGAGTTATAATCTGACCGTTTAGATTGCTCAAAATCAGGGCAATATTCAGTAAGAGTGTAAAAATTACCTAATTTTTCTAGTTTTGAATTATCAATAAATATAATAACCTACAAAATTATCTTTAATTTGGCATTTTTGGCTACCAATTAAATAATTTTCTATCATTTCCATCAAAACATGAATACATTTGTGCTCTATCATTAGTTCAATCGACTGAGTGTATCACAGTTTTGTACACAATGCCTGAAAGTTCATTTATTGTTATTATTCTGTTGGCACTTTTTCTATCTCAAGAATCGTCATGTCAGGTATGTCCTTAAATGCAAAGAACTGCATTTTAACTGATAGAGAATCTAACACTCTAATTAACAGGCAAAGAGCATGCTATTGAGAGTGATGCAAGACAAAGACAGACACTCCAATGTACAGTGACGTACTTACTGTTTTTCCATAAAACTACGGTACTCTTGGAGTGTCTGACCCTTGATGCTACATGAGCACACTTTCAAGCGATACTTTCAGCTTGCTCTACTCCTTAAAACAAGCCCTTTGCCTGCTTATTCATCAAATGACTAAACTCTCAATTACTTTGTAGCTGACTATGCTTATTTACAAACTTGAATGCCCAAAAGATGGTGAAACAACATACACAAGAAATGCCACATGTACGATACAAAACATGAAGAATGGAACCTATGCAGTCAATGCAAATGTAGATCTTGTACGTCCAATGACTTATATCAATATTTCAATGAAAGTCACCTTCCGTTCATCCAATAAAGTCATTTTTGATACTAATTTTGAGTACTGCAGTTCTTATGGACATCTTCCACCATTTGTTGGTGCTGTATTTGCAATTATTGAAAGGAATTCAAAGGATCTCATTCATCCATGTCCTTATGCACCTAAAAAAAGGATGGGAGTCGAAAATTTCATGCTTGACTCAAATTCAGCTATTTTGACAGTTGTTAATTTCCAACGTGGAGATTATAAGGCTTTATTTTTCATGCACGATAAGAAGAATAACTTGATATTTTATCTACATTGTTATATATCAATTAATCAGAAAAAGGCTATCAAAAGTTCAAAAAATAGTGGATAGATTTAAGTGTGGAAATAAAGATTATATATACAATGGTTGTCTTAACAGACATACGACATGCGTATGACTATATTCTTGCTTACAAATTGTTACTTCTTTGGCAATTGACCTCATTTAGGGGTTTCCTAAAGCTGGCTTCCGCCCGTCAATCCCCAATACCAAATGCAATACTATCCTTATCGACAGCTTCTCACCATGAGTTAATAATCATGTTCCTTTGTAATCAATATAATTGAGCATGCTCAATTTTGTGAGTAAGGTCATTTAAGTGAGTATGTTCATTGTCTCTTAGGGGTAATATCCACAAATTTTAGTTTCCCAATAGTTGACAAGACTGTTGATTGTTGTAGAGTTAGTTGGAATGTGGAGGCTTCTCCTTTGAAGCCAAAACACCAAAAAAAGTGTAATCTGAACTCTAATGGATGCGTCTTTTGGTAATTTTTGTGTTCGGACTCCCTAAGTCTTCCCAATTTTGGATCACTCAAACCCAAAGAGGTTACAAAAGTTTTAATAGAACTGAGTCTTAATTTTGACTTCCGTCCAATTTTCAAAACCAATTAAATAATTTATTGTAATTTTTACATTTAAATGGCATTTTTATTTTTCAACTTAATGCCTATGACAGCTATTTTCTGGGTGATCATACAATAAGCTATGAAATATTTGTTTCTAATATTTGCTGTTATTTGCTCCATATCGTGGCTTGAAATCTTTGGAGTTGTGGTATGAATAAATTTTATAATCGAATAGCACAAAACAGCGTTAATCAGACAAATTTGGCTTAAATCTGCCACCATTCCAAAGTCACACAGGCCTATTGGATGTTCAATCGATTTACCAACTTGTGCTATTTGGGAAAGATTGCCATTACTGTCCATAAATCCTAATTTCATCCATTTCCAGCTATATAAAAGATTCTACAAAATTGAATGCTCAAAAAACAATGAAAGTAACTACTTAAAAAATTTCGTTTGTGGAATCAACAGCAATAAGAATGGAACATTTAGTATTACCGCGTATGCTGACTTGATCCGTACCCTAGACTACATTGACCTCAATTTCACTCTACTACACAAAACATCAGGCAATGTCATATTTAGTTCAAAATTTGAATATTGTAGTTCCAATGGAAATGTTCATCCGTTCCTGCTGTTTTTCTTGAACCTGCTGAAGACATTTTCCAGCAATTTAATTCATTCATGTCCATACATTCCAACAAAGAAGATTGGATTTGAAAATTGGTGTCTTGAAGGAAATACATCCTCAACACCGCTTATTCAGCAACGAAAGGGTGACTATGTAGCATTAATAGACACTAAGGATAGAAATGATAAGCTTATATTCTCACTTAATCTGTACTGCTTTTTGACACCTAAGAAGAAACGGAAAATTTAATGAATTGTGGAAAGATCTCGAATCCTGATGGATACGCCATGACAAATGGAGATGACACTTTTAACCTCTTTGCAGCCATTGCATATGCCGAAAATTATTTTTTGACATTAAAGGTCAAGTTTATCAATTGCAGTAAATGGATCCAGCAATTAATACAAGATATTAGATAAGCCATAAAATAATTACGATTTTTTAAATAAAATGTTCCTTCCAGTCTATCAGTCATTGTGTATATGCTTGCCTGAAAAGTTGTGCATTAGAGTCAACCCACGGAAATATGAAAACCTTCTTGAAAGCTGTAATTGTTGCCTTCATTTATTCATGCTTTATGATTCAAAATTCAAATTGCGAGGCAAATACTAAAAAACACCACAATAAGCCACACATCCTTTAACAATTTCATAATATTTTCAGATTTATATCCGCTTTTATAAAATAGAATGTCCAAAAAATAACGACAGTGACTATACAACAAATTATGTCTGTTACATCAGCAACGATAGAAATGAGTCATTTGCTGTTACAGTATATGCTGATATCATACTTCCAATAAATTCACTTGAATTTCAATATTGCTTGATGCATAAAACCTCAAATAAAGTCATCCTTAATACAACTATTGACTACTGCAACTCATTTGGATATGCACATCCATTTGTCCAGATCATACTTGATACGTTTAAAAAATATTCAAATAATCTCATTCATCGATGTCCTTATACACCCCAAAAGAGAGTTGGACTAGAAAAGTGGCCATTTGATGCAAACCTCCCGCTAGTGACATTGATTTACCATCCAAAAGGCGACTACAGGACTTCATTTTATGGCAGAGATAAACAAGGAAAACTTATCTTTTTTGTATATTTACATGGATGGGTGGCTCAGAAGAGGAAGTTAAAGAGTCAAAGAAGTGGTTGAAATATTCAAATTTATTAAGGAAAGGCCGATACATCGTGGAAAAGGTGAAAAATGTGGTCCCAGGTTGATATGACTTAAGTGTGAGCTGGATTCGGCGAAATAAAGATCCTCGCTGAACTCACAATGACTTGGTGGCCTAGTTCAGCGTGAGTTTGACATGGGGCTGGATTGTACCAAATCCAGGCTCAACGCTAGAGTCACGTCGACTGAGGGGCACATCTTTCACCTTTTCTACGTCGTCTGCCTTTCGGATATTAATATTATTTTACAAATTGTTGAAAAATTCACAACATTTTATGATTGATACCAATAATTGCAATTAAAGTGCCTCAATTATAAAGGTAATTAAAGAAATTTTTAAAAAATATATTAAATTTTGAGCATTTGTCAGAGGCATAGCCAAGAAACTAAATTTTATGATAATTATTTCCAATCGCCCCACTAAGTTTAGCCCCTGATTGTAGTAATTGATCCGTAATTGCTAGGATATTAAAATTAAAAAATTATTTTTTTAACAAATTTGATTTTTTTAAGCTTTTTCAAGCATATCATTTAACTTCTGTGTATTCCAAGTGTCATACAATTCAAAAATGAAGAATTATTTCATATTACAAATTTTTATGTTTGTGTTCACAACTTTGATTGGAAATTGTACTTGTAAAGTCTGTAAGTCACTCTTATCACCCTAACAGGCAAAGAGCATGCTTTCATAATACAGAAATACCACTGCAGGATCTAAAAGCGGTCTCTTTGTCTGTTAGGGTAATCACTCAATATTTCTAACTTCCAAAATCTTTCCAGTTCCACGAGCATTTCTACAAAATCGAGTGCTCAAAAGAAAATGAGACAGAATACATGAAAAACATTGTCTGTGAGTTAAACAACAGGAATGGAACCTTTACCATGTCAGCTTATGGTGATCTCCAGATTCCTTTGAACTACATTGACTTCAATTTCAAACTCATTTCCCGATCAGCAAACAAACTGATACTTAACATAACAATAGAGTTTTGTAGTGTCTTCGGGAACTTTCCACCATATTTGACGTACTTATTTGACAGCATAAAGAAATATTCGAAAGATTTTATTCATCCATGTCCTTATAAACCAATGAAGGAACTTGGAATACGTGACTATCCATATGAAGAGAATATTGCTTCATCGGCACTTGTTAATTTTCCACGTGGTGAATATCTTACTGTCTATAGAAGTAGTGATAAGAAAGGAAAATTGATATTATGCATTAAAACTTATTCGACAATTTCAAATAAACGAGTTACGAAGAAGGGATGAACTAAGGAAACTTTGGTATGATTTCATGAAATGTGTCGGAATTAACTAATATTTAATACAAATTAAATGCAGTTTTGATGAATCTGCAACATTTATATCATCTGTCAAATGATGTATTCAATTTCAAGCTAAATGTCTTTTAAAACCCGAGAAAAACAGGATGCGATCAGTCGTCCAGACGTCTGGTTATAAACTTTACATTCTATGTCAACTGCTGGCTCTATCCTTCGATATGTTAAGTATTCTATTGTCCTTTTCTACACATCCAATTCAAGGATTTTTTGGTATTTTTTCAAGTGAAGTTCAACAGAAGGCGAGTATATTAGATGACATAAGGTCAAGGCATCGCAGTCTGTTCCACTTAGGGAATAACTAATGTAAACTGTTGAGAAATTTCAATTTAATAAAATAATTTTGAACAATTTGATACCAAATTCACTGAAGCTGCTTCAATAAGGTTACAAGCCATCAAGTACTAAGTATTGAGTATGATTAAAGTATCAATCTCTGATCTGCACACTATCGACACTTCCCAACTTAAATAGTAATTATAGAAATTCAAAAACTCTAACCCGTGACTGATTGTGCTAATCACAAGAATGTTCAGAAATTAGGTAACGTTCAAGGTGGGAGGTAGTTGTCAGAACAGAGTTAACTATTTTGATAGAAAACGTTACAGTTCATGAATTACCGTAATTTTCGAATGTTCCCCACTTTCGCACTCTATATACAACCTTCATTGATGTGCAAAATTCATTGCAAAATTATAGACAAAGTAATTTGTAAAAATAGAAAATTATCAAATTTACAATATCCTCTACAAAAGTAAATGCTCTTTAGAGGTTCATTCATAGCTTGCAAACTTTTCAAATAGTATCAGAAATGAAGCAACTTTTTATTTCAAATTCTATCTCTAAAGCAACGTTTTTATTGATTTTCATTTATTTCTCCATGAATTCATTTCAATATTGTGAATGCAATGGACAGGTATGTCATTTTTGAGGCACAAAGCTAGTTTGTAGAGTCTAGCACTCAATAAATTGTTTTATCTTCAATATTTTGAGAAACTAGACCCTAGAATAATGTCAAAACATGAAGTCGATTTGGATTATGTACAGAATAGTCATCCCGAATCGACTCATGGCTCTCTCGTAAGGCACACGTCGTAGAAAAGGCCAAAAATCCAGCTCCATAACACCATGACTCTGAAGATGATAAAATTTTGATTCAGTTCAGAGTCATGTCGACCTGGTGTCAGATATTCGACCTATTCTATGCCGTATGCTTTCTGAGTCTGCAAAATATTAAAAAATTTATCTCCCTTGACAGATCCAAATAAATACTTACAAAGCAGAATGCGTAAAGGATAATCAAACAATCTATTTGGAGAACATTAGATGTACCTTAACACGAGATAAAAAAGGATCAAGCATATTAGATGGCTATGCTGATCTTTTGCTTGGATTTGACTACGCACATCTTCATGTGTCCTATGTCTACATAAAAACCAACACATTAGTACAAAATATCAAATTTGAGTGGTGCAGTTCTTACAACAATCTTCCTCAATATGTTCAAATCCTTTTCGGCTTTGCTAAGCAATATACTAATAATTTATTTCATGAATGTCCATATGTACCTAGAAAAAATATTGGTATACGTAACTATCCGCTCAATATAATATCAACGTTATTAGGTGTTTTCAACCATCAACTTGGTGACTATAAGACTGGCGTGACTATTACAGATAAAAAAGGCAGATTGATATTGTTTCTTAATTTGTACTGGAGTGTCTCACGGAAGAGAGTACCTAAAGAGACTAATAAAGGATAACGGTCAATCAATATTGGAAGGTGGGAGTCAAGGGTCTAGCTAGATATATTTTAGGGGGAATTTAAAGCATTATTCATAATAATCAATAAAGTAATTCGTATTTGAAAAATTAGCGTTTATAATTTTAATTTGATCTGTTTTCTGGCTAACTGGCTGAATAAGGCTTCTTGTTTGTTCGGTAAAGCTTGATTAAACAAGGCGGTAGAACGGTCCGTCGTCAGGCCAACATGTTTGAGCCATGAACAACATGAATTTGATTTCATCAAATCTAGCACGAATCGATAGGCATGATGACCAGAGGCAGAGTTTTTGGTTATTTCTAAACCATGTCTCTTAAGGAATAAAGTATCATAGATTCAAAAATGCGCTTAAGTCCCAATGCATTTTCAAATTTTAACATTTTCCAGATTATTACTGTCATTTAGCCTCATTCATATGTCTCCTTAACAATTACACCACACTTAAAAACTATAATATCATATAATCTAAATTGTGGACGTTTAAATTCAATTTAGATGATGATTTTGAATCATTCCATTGGACATTAATTTAGTTGCAAGGTTGAGTCAAACAAGTATGAAAAGATCTCAAATTTGGGCTGTTCTAACCTTTCTGATTCTAAACTCAGACACATGTGAATGTCAGGTATGTGTAGTTTATTCATAATTTAAGGAATTAAGGCTTAATCATTTAATTTTTTTATTCAAGATTCAAATAAATTTATACAAATTTGAATGCACAAAGCCAAATGAATCTGAATACATAGCAAATGCAGTCTGCACATTCCATAAATCTTCAAAAGGATCAACGACTGTTACTTCATATGCTGATCTTATTATGCCTGTTAGATATGCCATCATCAACATAACTGTCATTTATCAATCAGACACGAAATTCATTGACCTTCATTTTGAATATTGCAGTTCCTACAACAATCTTCCGCCCTATGCAAGCATCCTGTTTGGTGTTGTCAAAACATACTCGAATGACATGGTCCAACCGTGTCCATATCAACCTAAAAAGCGTTTAGGTGTTGAAAACTTTTCAATTGATTCACTTTCGATTTTTTTTACGGCTTATAATCTTAAAATTGGAAGTTACAGGACAACAATACAAATTCATGATAAGAAAGGAAAGCTGATAACTTATTTAATATTTCATAGTACAATTTCGAGAAAAAGACCACAAAAAGGAAGTGGATGATTTTGGTATGAATAATTTGTGGTTTAAATAATAAAATTTATGATAATTTTTGGGTAAAGTTGTAGATTTAATTGATATAATGGAGACGATTGTTATGGGATTGTTCGGATATTAAGCTAGTGCCAGAATTGGATGGATCGTTTCATCCAAAACATGTCATATTCAGTAAAAACCAACATTATTCGTATAATTTTAATTCATTATTTATTCAATTATTGCTCATGTCAGGTACAAAAAAAGCTTCAGGAACATTCGGAAGCTATGTAAAGGCTAGGGAGGTCCTCAGGGGTCACAATTTAGTTAGGTAGTGCAAATTTCGACTCATTATTTTGCTTAGATGCAAAATCAGGTGCCTGTTTGATGACAACGCCTGTCTAAAGTCTAGCTAAGGTCTAGCACATATTGCAGCTCTGCTATTTTGTCTCAGAGCATTAAGATTTAGGAACGGGTCTAAAAATTAATTCTTACTTTTACATAACTTCCAAACGTTCCTTTTGTTCAATCTAGAACTCGAAGTCAATTTGAATTTTGTATGGAGCTTCAAGCTCTTGTTAAATCCTCAATTAACAGTCCAAAAACTTAATATTCCAGATAATCCTACAACTACAAAAATTTGATTGCACAAAAGAAACTGAATATTTCAACAATACAGTCTGCAAATTACAGCCCCTTAAAAAAGGAAGTTATGGAATCACAGCATACACAGATATGCTAATTCCAATGACATACATACATATGGACTACAAACTTATATTTATACCGTCAAACAGAATTTTATTCAACTACACATTCGAGTTTTGTAGTTCCTACAATAATCTACCGCCTTTTTTTCATCTCATCTTGGAATATCTCAAGACATTTTCAACAAACTTCATCCATGCATGTCCTTATAATCCACAAAAAAAATTTGGTGTAGAAAATCTTCCTTTTGATGCAAATGCTCCAGTTCTGACAATGGCAAATTTTCAACGTGGACAATATAAGTCTTCATATATCAGCAAGGATAAGAAGGGAAAAGATATATTTGGTATCAATATCGTGTTTTTACTGTCACAAAAAAGGGCATCTAAGAAGAGTGGAAATGGATAGTTTGGGATATTTTGTAGCTTAATCCTAATAGATGATGAGCATACTCATCTAAATCAGCGTGTTAATGAGTATATTCAATCAATACAGTTCAACATGGTAGATTTTTTGAGCATACTCATGAGCATCGTTGTCTGTCCTGGTAATTTTCAAGGGGCCGTTCAATTATTACGTCACTTATTTTATATACGTCACTTATGTCCAAAATACCGGTTAGAACTAGTCATTAACTAGACATTAACTTGTCCTTAACTAGCTATACCGTATTTTATGTCCACTAGGGATTGATTAGAGATTCAGTTTATATATGAAATTTGAATCCATCATGACTATCTTGTGCTAAGTCACTGAGCTCAATCAATATTAAAAATATATTTTTTTTTTTTTAAAATAAACTTTTTATTCATTAAATTTTTAACTTAATTATGTACAAAGTTTGGATACATTTTATTTGTATTTAAATTTTTAAGGATTCTGACTTATCGCATTCAATCACTTAGTTTTTGATTTAATTTTGAAATTGTTTTGCTTTAATTTATGTTATGGTTTATTCGGTGTTTCGCGACGCAAGACGAGTGTTGAAATTCGCTTGCAACTTTCCGACGTAGTCCTCAATAGAGGGTATTTTTGCTTCAGTATGTAGATCTGATATCCTTTCATATCTTGTTTTGTTGAGAACAATTCTCAAGAATTTGTTTTGTAGTACTTGTAGTTTTTGTAGATGTGTTTTTGCCATCCGTTCAAATGCTGGACAGCCGTATGTGAAGATGGGTCTCACGGCTAGCTTGTAGATGAGAAGTTTGTTTCGAACGTCGAGATGTGAGTTCCTGCTGATGAGGGGATAAAGTAGTCTTAGTGCAGTGTGAGCTCTGTTGGTCACATATTCTACATGCTGCTTTAATGTCACTCTCTTGTCGATTATCATTCCCAGATATTTAGCTTCGGTTTCCCATTTGATGTTTTCGTTGAGGAATTTGATGTTGTCTCTAGGAAGTTGCCTGGAGTACCTATTTGTGATGAATAAGGCTTGAGTCTTCTGTTTGTTGAGATTTATTTTCCATTTGTTCATGTATTGTTGTACTTTTCTTCCAGTGTGTTGTAGATGTGTTACAATATCGGCTGAGTTTTCTGCAGAATGATACAATGCAGTATCATCTGCGAAGAGTGCGATATTGTTGGTTGTTTCTCTTACAATATCATATGTGTAGATGTTGTAGAGAGTTGGTGAAAGCACTGCTCCTTGAGATTAAAAATATATCAAAATTGTACATTTTTCAGCTCAAAGGAACCTTTTACAAACCAATAAGCCCTGAAATAATTATTTATGGTATTAAAAATAAAGCTTGTAATTATTATGTCTTGGTAGAGTTATAGATTTAATTTGTGTAACGGTGATAATTGTAGTGGGAATGTTTGGAGATTACGTAGCACTTCAAAATCATTTTTGTGGATTCCTCCATCTCTCCAACGTAATGCTTTGTAACTCCGCTGACCATCCAGATCAATTATAATCCAACGTCTCTCTAAGATGATGCCTAAAGCTGGTTCAATCACCGGCTTCTACATGCTAACTCCCAATGCCAAGTCCAATACCCTCTCTTTCAACAGTCTCTTTCTAAATGTTCTTAGGTCAGGAACATGCTTAATAATTAGTACTCTGTAACAAAACTTTACAGTTCTCTAAGTATTCCTAAGTGTCACCTAACTTCCAGATATCCCCTTTTATTACCCATCCGTTATGCAGTCAAAAAAGTGCAAGTATGAACAATTTTTAATATTACTCAAATGCAGCTTATTAGTAATGCAGAATAATAAGACTTAACAATTAAGCGTACATAACTGTTCTGATTGCTATCGTGTCGCTACGCGCTAATAAGTAAAATTTGAAATCTAATATCAAAAATTGAATATTGTGTCACAATTGGATCTAAAGTTCATGCAAAATATGTCAGATATTTTTCGAATAGTTCTAATTTCTTTTTTGTTCAATAGTTGCTCATGTCAGGTACGAAATGTTCTTTGGGAATGTTCGAAAATCACGTAAAGCACAAGGAAGGAAGGGGAGCATTTACAATTTTTGTCACAAAGCATATTGATGGGGTTAGGGCTCTTAAAAAGTCATTCTTACCATTGCGCAATTTTCGAACGTTCCATTTGTTAAATTCAGATCACAAAATTGGCCCAAATTTCGTATGGAGTCTTGTCGACTTTGAATTCTGTCCAAATCCTCAACTTACTATCCAAAACTTATTTTCCAGGTAATCTTACAGTTGCAAAAATTTGAATGCACTAAAGAAACCGAATATTTCAACAATACAGTTTGTGAACTACAAGCCCTAAAAAAAGGAAGCTACGACATCTCAGGATACACAGATATCCTAATTCCATTGACACACGTTGAAGTAAACTACAAACTGATATTTACAACGACAAATAAAATTTTATTCAATTATACATTTGAGTACTGCAGTTCCTACAACAATCTACCGCCATTTTTTCATCTCATCGTGGAATATCTCAAGACATTTTCAAAGAACTTCATTCATGCATGTCCATATAATCCACAAAAGCAATTTGGTATAAAACATATTCCATTTGATGGAAATCTTCCAGTTCTGACAATTGCAAATTTCCAGCGAGGACAATACAAGTCTCTATTTAACAGCAAGGATAAGAAGGGAAATTTGATTGTAAATGTGGATATGCTGTTAGTACTGTCACATAAAAGAGCATCTAAGAAGAGTGGAAGTGGATAGTTTGGATTGTATTGTAGCTTAATCCTAACAGATGTATTCTCATATACTTAATCAATCAATAAATTCAATGTATATACTTGAACATGGTCGTTTTTGTGAGCATACTCATAAGTCGGGGACATCCAAGAACTATATGCCTGCATTTCATCTGTTGCTGGCTCTGTCATGGATTTTGTACAAATTCTCTGTCCGCAGAGTTCTTTCATCTCTGTTGTGCTTCAAGTATCTTTTGAAGCTCCTGCACGTCGAATTCCTTGTGGATTTCAGCCAAGAGTGGTGTAGCAAACTTGTGGTTCTGTCTCAGCAATGGCATTTCTTTCCAAAGTGTATGTCCTAAATCTGATGTCTATATTATTCGCCATCATTACAATAGAATAAGCCTAATAATTTAAATAAATCTATTTTATCTATAAATTGTCTATAAATGACCCATTTAGTATTTACTTTCAAAGAAGTTATTCAGCTTTAATTACAGGAAAAACAATTTTTATTTCAATAACCTTCATAAGGTTGAAATTTCTATCGACACACATTTTTGTACAAAATTCATAGCAAACAAGGTTAAAATGACAGTAACTCTTATTTTTGTAAAATTTGGCATAATATTTGTGTTTTGTGGACTTTTGGTGTATTCAAGTGAGGTAAGATGGGATGGTATACGGATTAAAAATGGCTGAGAATCAAGGTTTTGGCAAGATTCGATGAAATTAGGCCTCATGCAAGTGTCAAGTGAGCCAGAGAGCTAAAGAGTTCATGGCTGGATTTTAGCTATTTCTTCCGGGTGATATAATCGAGTTCCTGGTCTCTAGACTAAGTCTGCATCAATTTCCACTATCAAGTCAACATTAATACCCAACATACTTTTCAGATCACTTCTCACATCTATAAGATCGACTGTCCTAAGGAAAATGAGACTAAATACATTAAAAACATAAATTGTGAAGTTAAGAAGCTTGGCAAAGGTCGTTATGCCATAACAGCTATAGGTGATTTAATTAAAACAACCAACTTCCTTAATGTCAGCGTAGACATACACCAAAGACCATCAAATCAGAATTACTTCAACCTAACATTTGAGTTTTGCCGTACTTATGATAACTTATCGCCAGTTGTGCGGCTGTTCATTGAGGCAATTAAGAATTTCGCAAATGATTCCTTCCATCGCTGTCCATATCCACCACAACGACAAATTGGTGTTGAGAATATCCCAATGGCAGCAGGATTGCCATTAATATCACTTATGAACCTTCCACGAGGTGAATACAAAACAGCTATAAATATCCGCGACCATAAGAATGACTTAATATTTTATGTTCATATTTTTGGTACGGTGTCGCAGAGGAGGGGACAAAAGCATGGTTGATGTCGTCGCTGACTTTATCTGATGTTCAAATAGCCCTTAAAACCCTTAACGCTTTCACAATTACTGCCCTCACATGTTCCAATAAAGTCAAAATCACGATCAAACTCAATAAAAAGTAAACTCAAAAAAAGTTGATGGAACTGACTTACTTTATATATTTTTTTTTCGCATCGATCAGCTTCCTTGTGTACCGGTTATAAGTAAATTAAATTTATCCGAACATTAATCGCTGATTCAGAATAAAAAATAGGCCTTAAAGCCATTCGAGCGTTTGAGCATTTTTACGCCACATTTCACATTCGTCCCTCCATTCATGCATGAGAAATTAAAAATGCATTTAAATAACTTGGTGTACGAGTGCACATGCAAAGTATGAGAAAGATGAAGATGAAATGGATATGGACTTGCGGGAATTTTGGGAGAATTGAAGGTATAGAACTGGAAGTCGACATAGATTATTGTATGGGAAAGTCCACTTGATGATTGATAAACTGTGAGTCGACTTAAAGGTCTGTTTAAAGGAATTGATGTCCTGAATAGTGTAAAGCAATTAATTGGTCAACAATCTGGCTACAGACAGGCGTGACTTTAACTGAAGTGGAGGATTTTATTTGAATTCGATGCCTTGCCAGCGTCACCCCAACCTGAAGCTGAATTTGGATCAAATTCAGCATCATGTCAGAGTCATATCGACCTGGTGTCGGACATGGAATTGACTTACTGACTTGTGCTATTTGGGTACATACTAAAGGGTACGAACGCGGTTCGAGGGGTCATCTTGATATTTAGAGTGCATATTCCCATTTCAACTGATGTAATCTCGAACTCCAATCTAAAAATCGATCCCAGGTGCATCCCCGCTCAAGAGCATCCCTACCCAAGATCTTTGGCTTGGTACCGGATTTAGATCAAATTAATTACCACACCAGAGTCACACCGGTCAAATATCAAAATATGGATCAATTAACTGACTAAAGTAGCAATTCCCCCACAAAATCATTACAAGGAACCGACGAAAAGAGATCGAGGGAACATGTCGAATGAAGTTATTGATAATTAATATTTTAACTGATTTTTATCAAGACATTCGAATCTTTTTCATCCGTGTACCTTCTTTTTTAATTGTAATTGCTTTGACTTCTCATGTGTGCCTTCTTCTTCCTGAAATGGTAGTTTCTCATTACAATCGTAATAAATTTATCAGTACATCCAATCATGTGTTGAATGTGCTTCTCATTTTTATTTTTTTTTTTTTTTGTGGTTCAATGGGTATTTTTTGTGGATGAGAATCAATTTAGTGTTTGGGATATTGAGGATGGGAATGTTTATTAAATATTATATTTAAATGGAAGTTGTTGAAAGGATGCTGAGATGTTGTGGATGTCCGAGCAGTGCATGTGATTGGTGGGGTACCGTTAGGTCGTTGTATTGAAAATAAGACGCAAAGTTGTTCTGACGGCTTCATGATGGCTGATTTCGACCAATTCTGATTGCGTAAGCGTGGCTCGATGGATTGTGCCACTCGGGATGGCTGTATATAGGAACAACTTGGAATTGCATTCTTATTAATTGAATTTTTGACTGAATTCTTATAAAATTGATTCAATCTTAATGACAGAAGAAGCAAAAGGCTCTGAATTATACTCATGCAGTCGTCACTTATGGACTGTCCCCTTAATCTCAGCAATCAAAGTCATTTTCCTAACAAAAACCTTAATTAACACAGCAAATTCAAAGACTTAAACTCACTATCGTTCAATTAAAAACAACAACAAACATTTGACATAAGTATACATGTGGAACAGCCGCAATATTGAAGACAATTTTAACAGTCGACGTCGCCTCATCATACCTAGATGCTTATGACCTTCTTCACTTTAAAAACTCATCATCCAATTAACTAACCGAGTTGAAAAAATCAAATAAAAAAAGATTAGTTATTTTGAGGCATCTTTTAGAGTACATACAGTGAATTATTTATCTGCTTGCTGCTACTTGTGCTGATGATGATCGTTTGTAATTAACGATCATGATGATG
The DNA here is from genome assembly GCF_022539635.2 of Chironomus tepperi. Classification (NCBI taxonomy): domain Eukaryota; kingdom Metazoa; phylum Arthropoda; class Insecta; order Diptera; family Chironomidae; genus Chironomus; species Chironomus tepperi. The sequence goes on along the minus strand of NW_027226330.1, from coordinate 1,950 downwards.
ATGATGATGACATTCACGACAGATTTTAAGCTGAGGAATTATAAAAGTCTGAATTAACAAATTTAAATGATTTTTTTAATAGAAGTGTGCGGCTATTGTGCTTATTGAGGAGATTTAAGTGGAGATTTTTTAGATTATATAATCGGATAAATGGCATTTAGAATCTGACTGTTTTGTAATGCTCTAAATTTTTGACGCAATTTTGTTGGTTTAATCGGTTTTATATTGGGAAATTAAAATTATAGACACGAAGAGGGCAAATAGATGTGGAAGTAAGTACATAATTAGTCTATTTTCAAATGGTTGAGTTTGCCGTGGTTTGACAGTGGTTCAACCAGAGTTACTAAAATGAGGAAGGCTCTGTCATGGAACTTTAAAGGCTCCAATTGCTTACTTACTTCAATGGTCGTACAGATCAGCTGTGATCCATGATTTCTCTTAGTTGACATCAAATACCAGCTCTATTGCTGGCTGCCCTTTGCCAATCGCCAATATCAAGTGTTACACTATCTCTATCTTCTTCCAAGAATTATTTGGTCATCCTAATGCTCTTTTGCAAAAAGGTCCACAAGCAGAAATACTCTGCAATGGCTCTTTTCCCTAGCATGGAGAGAGCATCCCAAGCATATAAGCTGTCGGGAACATACTCATAGTCAGGTTGGGTTTATTAACACCAAATTTACATAGTCACATAGCCATATGACCAGATTGCACACAAATAGCTTCAATTAATCCCTAACAGACAAAAGCTTACTCACCTAAATGATCGTGACTTTGAGTAATCTCAATCAATATGATTGAACATACTAAATTTCGTGAGAATAGTCATGAACATCTTTGTTTGAGATCTTTCTGTTTGAGAAGGTCGGTCCGGTAGGCTTCTTTGATAATAAGATCGACAATTGAGAATCAGTCAAGATTGAGACTTTCATGTGACAATCACAAGTTGCTTAATCTTTCCGAAAATCCATTTCACAATCTGGCACCAAGCCGATGTAACCCTGGTATGATGCCAGATTTACGCCGAATTGTCCACAAAATCATGACCATTCCGGCTTAGAATCGACTTCTTGATCAATTGATCGATTTATGCTATTTCGATTAGAATGCCCATTCCTCCTCATTAGCATAGCCATGAAAGTATTGACCCATCTGAATACCCCTCTGCTCCCTTGATTTATCAAATTAAAATCATCAAAATCTCATGTCTCATCCTTCAATCAAGCACCAATAAGCAGATTATTAGTCATGAAATTAAACAATCAAATTTCCCTATCCTCACCTTCATATCCATAAATACACATAGGCTTTATAATCATAACAGAAATAATAATGAGAAGAAGTCCATGGACTTTACAATCGACTTCAATTTCATTGTACGTGTAATAATAACAAGACAATAAAAAAAGCTAGCTGTTCAAAGACTTTATATCGGTCAATCCAAGTCAGATAATGTTCGATGGATTTTTTATTGTTTTTTCTTCGCTATTTGTTAAAAAATTAACTTGAAATCTTCATTGTTATTTATTTACATAGCTCTTCTATGTCTCTATTGAAGGAACACAATAGACGTATATTATACATATTATTATTATTTTATAACTGAAAGATGTTAACATCTGATGTGATCTTGTGTACTTTTTTTTGATTATAATAATAATAAAAATTATGAACAAAAAAATCGATGATGAACGTTGATTAACATGATGGCTTAATAAAGAGAATTTGTTGATATAATTTTATTATTGAATATTCAAGGCGTGGGAACCTTTTTGTGGACTTTAAGGTTAATGGGATGAGAGATTCTGGTGAAATTGAGTCATTATAAAAAGCTTTTTAGCTTTAAAAGGGAAATTTTAACTGAATGGTCACAAATGACGGTCAATTTGAAGTTTTGATGTGCAATATGATGCTCAAGATCCCGAGCTACACAGGTGAAGCTTTTAAGGG
>NW_027226329.1:0-28631 GCF_022539635.2 Chironomus tepperi | reverse complement strand
CACAGACTGACAGAAACAAGGAAAGAGTGCACAAGAGAGTAGGGATAGGAAGAGGCTTTGCTGAAAGTAGTAAATTTAGCAACAATTGGAACTAATGTCTCAATCTCTCCCGGTGTACAAGCAAGACGTAATCAGAGTTTAGACAGGGGTAAGGATCCCAAATTCAATTTTATAGGGATTTTCATGAGAGAAAAGTTCCAAAATCTCCCAAAGTATACTCCCTTCAACTACAAGCATCTAGCTATACCTCGATACAAATGATCAGTTCATCTACTCCGGTAGTGATAATGATTACTTCCATTTGATCCACTATGAATCAACACAAGCTATAGCAATTAGTTGTCAATTACATTATATTCAAAAGTTTCGTAATCGTTCAACACTTCAAAGTGTAATAACAGGCAATAATTAAGCGGTTGAACAGATTTCTGTTCCTGATTACCAAATTTACTTTGTTGCTGTTCTATGGCTGTACCCCATACTACCTCTTAATCTCAAACATTACTGTTGACAACGGCTCCTATTTCGATCAAAAAAGCATGAAAGGAAGGAAAGTTTCAATCCGTCGCGTTTCTCATTTAATTAATCAAGCTGTTTTAAATATTTAGGCATGGTTGATGGGTGCTAGTAGGCATTTTAAAAAATCATTAAAATTTAATCGCGATTTTTGATTGAAAATTCAAGACTTCCTTCAAATAAGTCTGAGGAACACAAGTGCAGTCTGTAGGGTATCGCATTGATAACCCATTTGACAGTGCTGAAGCTTGCTGCTCTGGCAACGCTGACCAAACTTCAAAAACACATTCTTGATTTGAAACATTATCAAAATGCAGAGATCCAATTTTATAACAATTATTGTCACCAACATATGTTCTGGTTGCCTTCCAACATTGTGCTTTCAACCCCTTCCTTCTTATCAGAATGTGACCAGCTCATTCGTTCAATTAAACGATATGCCATTGTGTGAGCCCCTAAACTCTTTTTCTTCTTCCTTTTCAATGCATTATGCTGACTTTATTGTATGTGACATGTCATTGGTGATTAGTGGCTATTAAATATTATTTTCTATTGGTAGTTGATGTGTTAGACTGATTTGCATATGGGATGCTAGTTATAGGGGATACCACAGGATACTTATGAGTAAATTAATTAAATTGTGTGCATTTTATTGATAATAAAGTTTTTGGTTTTTGGAATTGTTCAATGAATATTGATGACTGCTATGGATGGCACCTGTCTATGCTACAACTGCTGTCTAGTCGTTGCTTAATGTTAATGCATTTTTTGACATCTAATCTCATTTTCCATAGAAATATTGCTTTTTTGCAGAAGGTAATTTCGGAAATGGTCGGTTCTAAAACCATTTCACCTCTGGCCTGATTGTGGAGGTGGCATCCTTTACGGGACGAGATCCTTTAGATAGGCTTCTACTCTATTCATTAGGGTATATCATAACACATAGCTCGATCTTCAGCAGTGTGTTAAGTGATATTAGGGAGATGATATGGAAGGAATAGACGTGATATTTGATCAGCATTGGAGTCAGACTTCACCTCTCTCGGTACGACTACATAAGCAATAATATCGACACCAATTCAGAAATATCCTAACCTCAATCCCATCTCGAGAATCATTAATAGTTGTGAGATAGTAAAGTTAGCGCGAACAATCGATTTTATTCAACCATTCCCATCCCCATCCCCCTACCCCAAAAGATCTCAACCTTCCCTAAGAGCTAGTTCTTAAATCCGATCATCAAGACTGAAAATTTAAATGAAATAAAATCAAAATCTGTAATTTGAAATTTCAACCTTTCTAGCAGACCACCTTAAATCATCCTTAATACCATCAATCCATCAAAATCGTCTTTAAAGAACACGAACGAAATATGATTAAAATATCACATTCAATTTTCGAAGCATCATGAGTAAAGCACATAATTCCATGGCAGCCGCTATCATCATCATAATTTTAATTCTCATTGCTTCAAAAATTCACCTGCTTGCTTCTGTACACACAGGAAAGTTGGCGATGCTAAAATTATCTCAAAGTGTTACATTTCAAAAGAGAGTTTTTCTTTTGGTTCTTGTACATTATATGAAGGAAGAAGCTTGTTGAAGCTTTGTTAATTATTAATTATTTTTCCTCGCTTCTTCTTTTTAATACAAATAAACATTTGGAATGAAAATTTTCGGGGAAAAATGAAGAAGAATTAGTTGAGCACTCAAAATAAACAAAAAAAGGCTGCGTCTGGAAATACAAAAAACATTGTATTTGAAGAATCAACATTGAGGATTAATTTTCTCCCCCTGTTTTGTGCTGTATTGAAATTTTTTTGACATAGAGGGATTAAAATTTAATTAAAAGTGCAAATTATTAATGTTTTATAGATAATGTGAGGGGAAATTGGTTGAAAATGGATGTGATCGGGTGTAAAGTTTGAATTTTTGACTATTTGAGAATTATTTCAAATTTAAAACTTATTTTCAAAAATTTCTTGATTCAAGTTGAAAATCTGCCTAAACAGTTTCAAATGGTTCAATGGTCTAGTTGCAATGAGTGTTAAACAAGTAACCAAAGAGGTCAAAGGTTCGATTCTTGCTCCAAGCAGTATATTTTTTTGATTTTTTTTCAAATTTTAACGGTTTTTAAAATTCAAAATTTAAAATTTTATTTAAAATTTAAAAAACTGTTATTTTTTTTTCCTGGCTGCAAACTTTTCAATTTCAATTAATTTAGTTTTCAAAACTATCAAAGCGAGTTTTCAAAATCAATTTGATTTATTTTCAAATACCTTAAACATTAAATCTGTCAGCTCACAAAAAATTTAATGAAAATTGAAAATTTTACAAGATTTTCCATTTCCAAAATAAAAAATCAGCACTTGGCAATTTAATTAATTTTTTTCCCATCAATCTTCTTAAATAAACAAATTTAATTTTTCTTTTGAAAGATCTTAAAGAGCTTTTCAATTTCACCTCCCATTGCGTTCCTTAAAAAAAGCCTTTAACCATAAATTTCCGGTCCCATTGAGCTCAGAGATTTTGCAGATTTCCTGTTTGACTGAATATTTTATTAACTACTGATATTATCAGAACCCCATCAGCCTTTCTGTTTATTCTCCTTTTTATCGACTTGCTATATGACATGACTATTGGTAGCTATGCGTAGCTTCTTATCAGACGTAACACAAAATTAAAGATGGGAATAATTTGTGTCTTCGTTTTTCTTGTGAATTTTTCCTTGGAAAGAAGAAAGACAAATTATTTACTTTCCCTTTCATCTTTGTACAGTCTATTTCTTTGCTGAGGAATTTTGGTTTTTTTGTTAGTGACGGATGGTGGAAATGAAAGTTTAGCATGTATTTTAAGTGATGGTTAGGGAAATTGCGTTTTGAGTGCTTTATATTTAACGGTTTTTTCACATTTGAATTTTAAAAGTTCAAGTTATAACGGTTTTTTAAAATTCAAATTTTAACGGTTTCTGAGAATTCAAATTTTTAAACACAAAAACTTAAAATTTTGGAAAATCCATATTTTAACGGTTTTCAAAAATATTCGAAGATTCAAATTTTTCAATGGATTTCAAAAATGTTAAACGATTTTTTATAAAATTTAAAAAATTCAAATTTTAACGACTTTTAGAATTTCAAATTTTACTTTTTTTTCTAAAATTTGAATTTTAAATTCAATATTTATTCCCATTCCATTCAATCATAATTACTTATTTTATAAAGCACATGAAACATGAAATTATTTCATCCAATTGACATAAAAGCTTTTTTCTTCTTTTTTTAGTTCCTTATAAGAGGATGAGAACTTTACAAAGAGATAATTTTCAAACAGCGATATTGATTTTCCACTTGATAAATTTCAGGAAATTTTTATCATCCTTTCTTTGTTGAAGCTTGTACTTTCTTAATGTAGTATATGTGTGAGATTATATGTGGATATATGTCTTCTCATAGAGTCATGTTCTTTTTAAAAAAATAGAAAGAGTCTTTAAACGACACAGATTCATGTAATAAACGTGTACTATAGAAATTGTCTAGAAAGAAAGTAAGGAAGTAATTAAGGATTGTGATTAATGGCGCATTTTTTGGATTCTGCTGATTTGGGGTGGAGCGGGTAGGGTAGTTGTGGCAAAACCTGAACACTTCTCCTTGGATACACCAATCGTTGTTCACAGATGTCATACAAATACCATATCTGACGATCGACCTTAATAAACGAACGACCTCTAGGCTCTAGGACAGGAAATATTTAAATTAGTCATACTATGCAAAGATTAATGCACATGGTTGAATTGTTGAGTCTGTTCCTCTGGAGGTAGCTACCACCTTATCCTCATAAGAAAGAAAAGAGTAGAATCTTGGGTACCGAGCCATATATAGTCGAATTAGCCAGTACGAGAAGAAGACCTCTGTAGCCGAGTGGTTTGGCAACACGCCGGCAATCTGTATCACTGTTTTGAGGTTGTAGGTTCGATTCCCAACAGAGACTGATCTCTCAATCATTGTATAGAGTGCTGTCGATGTGACAAGGATTCGAGTACAATTCCCACGATGTTACATATATATTAATTGTGCCTCATTCTCTGAATTTCAGCACAAACCATATAGAACCAGCCTTCACTTCCACGAATAATTCTGCATATAATCCCCTCCAAAAAATCCAATTCAATTCCCACAAACTTTTAATCTCAAATTTCATCAATGTCAGAAAATCTGGATCAAATAATCCCAACTGACAGCAGTACAATCCTCACTACATAATCCCGTTGATTCCGTCAGCTTAGTTAGCTATCCAATTTATTAGTCTCTCTCATTTAATCTAGAAGATCTCAAGGTCATGTAATAAAATTTAAAAAAATCTTTTGTTTGTTCCTTCCGGTTCCTGACATTTTTTCAAAGTCTATTACTATCAAATTAAGCACCGACGGTCGGATGAGGAATGAAATTTCATTTTACGTACGCAATTTTAAGCTTCATCATCCTCATCTTCTATATATTAATTAAGATTTATAATGATTGTACGTTAATGACTGTGCCTGGCCCCTAGCCTTATAAATGAATTGTTAATGAAGACGAGCTTCTTTTTTTGTCGTATGCTGGAAGGTTGATTTGTGTGTCACATTTAGAATGCTTTAAATTCCCTCATTTCCTTTTGTCTCGTAATGATTCTATTCATTTTCAACTTGCTTCTTTTTTTCTGGCAATGTCAATTGTAGTCGTTTGAAATAAATCTGTCATGAAACTTTTTCTTGTTCCTTTATTTCGTAAAATGTTTTTTTGTGTATTTGTTGAGAATTTATGTCTGAAATGAGGCAAAAAGCTTTAGAAACAAAATTCGACATTATTCTTTATTCTTTTTTATCATCGGAAGGTATTGAAATGTTATTGGAAATGTTTGTGGATAATTGACAGTTTCTCAAGTAAGGAGAAGATTGAAAGTTTTGAAATTAATTTCTTTTTGGTTCGTTGTTTTTCCCAATGTTGTGGATAAAGGAATGATTATGCAATAGACAGGATATTCAAGGTCGTTTGTGTTTGGTGACTTAGAATTGGAAGTCTTGATATTATTACTGACCTTAAGTATCAATTATTAGGGTACGATCCCGTCAAGCATGACGGGCAGAAACTTATAAATCTCGCAAAGTTGAGTTTCTATCGGAATTACAAAGGACAGAGCTTAAGAATCTTCAATTTTACCAAAATTGCCTAAACAAATCAGCTTAATTAAAAATCGAGTGGAGCATAGATCAGAATGGCAGACAGAATGATGAATGCTGATGATTATATCCTTTATGACCATCTTGAAATGTCGTCTAAAATTGACTCTAAGGGTAGGTATTGTTAATAGTAGTTAACCATTGATAGAGCTAGCTCGGAAAGCATATTGCATTGAAATAGCTAAAATCTAACACCAGGCTATAACCAAGTTAGCCTCAAGCCTATATTTCAGCCATATTTACAATTTGAGCTTTCTGGGTAGTTTTAGGCACCGTTTAAAAGAGTCCCTCGCTCTACAAGGGAAACAGACCGCTTTTAGGTACCATATTGTATCATGAAAGCATGTTCTTTGTCTTATAAAACACAGCAGTTAATGAGCGTGCTCTTAGGAGCAGATTCTATTAAAATCCTAAGTAGGGTTTTCAATACCGGTATCAAAATGCATGTAATACCGGTATTGAATACCGGTATTTCATACAAATCAATACCGGTATTGAAAACCCTAATCCTAAGCAATATGGTGTACGACGGTAATGAAGTGAGAATTTGTTTAAGTTTTGTGATTCAGCCACCAATAAAATCTGATGGAAACCCTGTTGTAGCAACCTAGGAGCTCTAAGTCGGAGCATGGCTCCAGTTAGTAAGTAAGAAAACTAATAGCTGGGCATGCAAATCACAAAATGGTGATGACCCTTGTTTATAAGCAATCAAGCAATTACATTAATTAGCTAGATAAAATATTCAAAATATGAATGACAAACTTTAATCCTCGACCTTTTTAAAAGCAACCCCACACTTTAAAGTTCCCCAAACTAATTTACCATTCCATCAAATTAAATTGTCACAAAATTAAATTACATCCAACAGAATATTTCACTTTAAACATTTCATGGATTCGAGAGCATAAATAAATGCTCATAAATATCTTTGAAGGCATGAAAATCTCATAAAAAGGAGATTAATTCAATAAAATGGAAACAATTTTTATATCATCTAAGGGATAATTCATTCAAGACCTTCCATTCACAAGCTCATCATTCACTTAATTACGGATTCTAACTAAGAAATCATAAACCGAAGGCGGATCTAAAATTAGATGCATGATCTTTGACTTTGTTTGTGCCTTACGGAGGCAGTTTTAAAAAATTGGAAAATCATCATGATGATGAACGCCACAAGCTACTTACTGATTATGTGGTACTCTAAATAATTGCGATTTAGTCGAAAATCATCCAATAAAGCAGCATTAAATCTGATAAAGATCGATAAAATTTATTCAATTTATGCTGCTTTTTCGCTTGAAAAATGAATTATTTTTAAAAAAATTTCACATAGACATAAATGGATACGTGCTGTTGTTTTAGGATGATGATGATGTTAAAATCATTGGATTCGTGGAAATATTTGTTGAATAATTTCGTGCGAGAAATTTTTTTTAAAGGCAAAGAATGAGGAAGATAATCAAATTCAGCAAATTATGAATGTTTTGTTGCTGTGATGAAATTTATCGAATTGTTTTGAATTTTAAAATATGATTTTCTGAATATGAAATTGGCTGAAAAAATTGTTTTGAATTTATTGGAATTTTTGGGGCTGTTTGCTTATTATGTAACGTAAAAACTCACACCATCCCCTTCCGTAGCAAATCTCGACCCCTGTCTCTTTACCTCTCTTCTTAGAGTAGCATAACGAGAAAAATCGACTTTTTTGACAACTCCGAGCGACATTAATAAAGAAGGCTCCGTCAAAGAGCTTTTAAGTCTCCACTAAACCTCCTTTAGTATCACTAAATGTAAGAAGCCTCCGTTTGGCGTCCATATGGCTTCCTAAAATAATCGGCTTCAAAATATCCTCACAAAAATTGTCTAGCTAGGCCCATGAGTGGAGGTTCCTCCAATAACTGAATCATTATATTTAATTAATACTTTTATTAACCTTAAAATTATGTTTTTGCAGCAGGAACTGCACATGAAAATCAATTGAAATGTTACAAAATTAAATTAATATATAATGCTTGAGTTCAAATCTCATGTTAACTTTATAAAGTTGTTAAAGTCTTTTCTCCTAGAAATTTTTTCTGATGATATTTTACAAAACCTTTAAGCTTTTTTTTTCATAAATTTTCATTACTTATTTGTCGATCCTTTAGTTGAAAAACATTAAAAATTTACAACCACAACCCATAAATTCCACCATTATCAGCAATAACTCAACACAAAAAAATCAAAACGCCATTAAAAATGATGAAGAGTCAAGAACTTTCCATTTTAAACAAATTTTTATCTTAAAACCACTTAAAATTTTTTTGTTTCCATCGTCAAATTCACAGAAAAAAGCAAATTATTTACAGTAAAAATGGAAATTTTTTATTGCTTCTCCTCCCAAAAACTACTTAAAATGTGCGCTGATTTGGTGCACTGACTGGAATATTTTAACAATAATAATAACTTTTATGGGGAAAAATGAAAATAAAGTTTGTTCATCATCACCTTCACCCCACACCCCATCATCCAAGCTTTTTTTTTCACTGTTGATTTTTTATGCCATACTCAATTACTATAAGCAATGAAAACTTGCTTACTGGTTTTTGGGGCAATTTTTGATATGGATATGCCACAAATTAGACCGCTTTGTCTGTCTATCGATCTATCTGGCTGTACAGAATGGCTGATTGTTTTCTCGGAAAGCACAGTTTTCAGTCAAGTAAAGTCAGCTTGGGACTGAATTTTCGACCATTTTAGTCTTAATGAACAACATGTCTTCCAATTCTTCTGCTGGTCATTGGCATGAACGCTATTATTTTGCCGACACGTTGGTTCGAATCTCAGCGATTGCTCAATAATGCAATAAAATCACAATTAGAGAGAATCCGATACCAAAGCAGGGGTCAGATAGGTTCAAACCCTATGGATCTGACACCTAGTCAACCTCCTACACAACACTGCTGCCCTCTTTTCATCATTTCCGATTAAAAGCATTTTCCCGACAAAATGCGCTTTATTCCCATAACACTCATTAACTTTCTCAACTTTCTCCTTCTTGCATGAATTTTTCATGATTATGGAAATTATTCGCAAAGATGAACAGCTTCTTATGTAGTCACGATTTTTTTCTTTCTTCTGTTTATTGCTTGCCGCCTAGGGTTTCTGATGCCGTTAACGAAAACGGAAAACGGGCCATTTTTTTGGAAAAATAAAAACGGAAAACGGCCGTTTTTTGCTTGCCGTTTTTCCGTTTCTTTATATGACTTTTTTTCAGAAATTTTTGAATTTTTTTGAAATTTTTCAAAAATTTAATTAATTTTTTGTCTCAAAAATTAATAATTTAAACTAAGAAAATTAATAATTGTCAACTTTTTGGCCTGCGGAACACTTTTAGAAGTAAATTTTTCATGCACAAATCAAAAAGGACTTCAATTTGAATGCAACGTATTGTTTCGCTACCATTAAAAAAACGGACCCGTTAACGGCCGTTTTTCGGAAAAAAACGGAAACGGCCGTTTTTTAAAAATGCCGTTTTTCAGAAACCCTATTGCCGCCTTTATTTCCACATCCTCATTTCTATTTTTCTTGCAAAATTCGCACATTTATCGCTTTTTGGTGAGGATTAATGGAACAGAAGTAATTTTAGTGGTAGACAGACACTATTTCCAAAGCTTCTCATTTTTCCCATACGTAAATGTTCGTGTCTGTGTATTGGTTTCCTTTTTAGACTTCATTAAGCTTTTGTCCTCGAAAGTCTCACATGATGCCTCTTTTTTTATGAATAAGTATCTACTCGGTATGTGACTAAAGGATGTCCATCGGGAGAAAAAAGTTGGTGCTTTTTGTCAAAGTTTTGACATTAAATAGGATTACTTAAGATCTGATGGGATTTGATTATGGGAAAGTTATAGTTTTTCGATATGTTTCCAATTCCAGATGCGAGTAGGGTTTCTGATGCCGTTAACGAAAACGGAAAACGGACCGTTTTTTTGAAAAAAATAAAAACGGAAAACGGCCGTTTTTACTAGCGGTTTTTCGTTTTTTTATATGACTTTTTTTCAGAAATTTTTTAATTTTTTTAAAATTTTAAATCATATTCACACAAAATTGTGTGAATATATTGTTTTTTGTTTTACAGAAATCTACTTTTTTCGATTTACTGCCTCAGCCTTGCCGAATTATAAAAAAAGTTCGGTCATTCAAAGTTTGTGCTTCGTATTACCTATCAAATGGTAAAATCTCCTTCATGATTGGTGCTTCCAGTGCCGAGAAATCGCAAAAAATCACGTTCTGTCCTTTAGCAAGTTAGTTAGTTTCCGCGAAAACTCAATTTTAACACAAAGTTAAGACTTCCGGTTTTTTCTATCGATAGATATTGGTTATCACACGAGCTGTATAGTTTTTGGGGTCATGAGATGCATCCACTGAGGCACAAAATGCAAAAAACTGAAATTTTTTCCCTAAATATTAGCCGCTTATTCCAAAACACGTGTTTCAATAAACGATTATTTCAAAACATATTTTAATTTGGTGAAAAAAAAAATTTAGTGAACTGGATCTCACTGGATCTCATTTTGAAGGTCTAGAAGTGGACTGGATCCTACTGGATCTTGTTTTTATGTGTCTAGAAGTAAAATGGATCCTACTGGATCTTGTTTTAAAGGTCTGGAAGTGAACTGGATCCGACTGGATCTTGTTCCTCCCCTTGGTGCATATAAAAATTTTTTTCTGCATAGGGAATCTTCTATATCCTATGAAAAACCATCCAAAAAGTTTAAAGTCATAATCACAATTAATAAAGTCATAATCACAAATAAAAATTTAGTCCACTGGATCTTACTGGATCTCATTTTGAAGGTCTGGAAGTAGACTGGATCCTACTGGATCTTGTTTTTATGTATCTAGAAGTAAAATGGATCCTACTGGATCTTGTTTTAAAGGTCTGGAAGTGAACTGGATCCGACTGGATCTTGTTCCTCCCTTGGTGCACATAAAAATTTTTTTTTCTGCATAGGGAATCTCCTATATCCTATGAAAAACCATCCCCAAAAGTTTAAAATCATAATCTCTTCATCTCTCTTTAATCATATTCACACAAAATTGTGTGAATATATTGTTTTTTGTTTTACAGAAATCTACTTTTTTCGATTTACTGCCTCAGCCTTGCCGAATTATAAAAAAGTTCGGTCATTCAAAGTTTGTGCTTCGTATTACCTATCAAATGGTAAAATCTCCTTCATGATTGGTGCTTCCAGTGCCGAGAAATCGCAAAAAATCACGTTCTGTCCTTTAGCAAGTTAGTTAGTTTCCGCGAAAACTCAATTTTAACACAAAGTTAAGACTTCCGGTTTTTTCTATCGATAGATATTGGTTATCACACGAGCTGTATAGTTTTTGGGGTCATGAGATGCATCCACTGAGGCACAAAATGCAAAAAACTGAAATTTTTTCCCTAAATATTAGCCGCTTATTCCAAAACACGTGTTTTAAAAAAATTGACAATTAAAAGTGTATCTTCTACATTTTTCATGATATAAAAATCATTAATTTATATACATGTTTTATCCAAATTATCAATAGTACTTTTTATTGAGATATGGCTGATTGCATTTGGTTACAAGTAATTGAAATCTTCAGGTCGTTAGATCGAATCCTATGAAATTCTGAAATTTTTTTTTCCATTTTTTTTGAGTTTTTTTTTGAATACTTGAAGTATACAAAAAAAAATGTAAATATTAAATGTAGATATTAGAAATATCTATCCATTAATGTGCTTAATTTTTAGAAAACAAAAGCGAAGTTAACAAGGTTAATTCAAAATACTTCTTAAGAATCAATACATTTAGCCTAGTTCGTATATACACAATACGAATATAAGTACTCAGCCCGGCTCGTATAGTGATCTATATAAGTACTGTAATCTACCCAAGTCGGGCGAGCGAAGCTCAGCCCGGCTCGTATAGTGATCTATATAAGTACTGTAATCTACCCAAGTCGGGCGAGCGAAGCTCAGCCCGGCTCGTATAGTGATCTATATAAGTACTGTAATCTACCCAAGTCGGGCGAGCGAAGCTCAGCCCGGCTCGTATAGTGATCTATATAAGTACTGTAATCTACCCAAGTCGGGCGAGCGAAGCTCAGCCCGGCTCGTATAGTGATCTATATAAGTACTGTAATCTACCCAAGTCGGGCGAGCGAAGCTCAGCCCGGCTCATATAATGATCTATATAAGTACTGTAATCTACCCAAGTCGGGCGAGCGAAGCTCAGCCCGGCTCGTATAGTGATCTATATAAATACTGTATTTTCTCAAACATTAGAAACTGCATATCTATGAAAAGATGTTGCCGTGAGAAGAAAAACAGTTCGAGCGAAGCTCGAACATTAATAGTTCGAACGCAGTTCGGACTTGGTTGAGCGAAGCTCACAAATTTTTGCGACCTGAACGGAGCGAAGCGAGTGAAGGCGTGAAAATTTTCTCAAACATTAAAAACTGCATATCTATGAAAATAAGTCGCCGTGAGAAGAAAAACAGTTCGAGCGAAGCTCGAACATTAATAGTTCGAACGCAGTTCGGACTTGGTTGAGCGAAGCTCACAAATTTTTGCGACCTGAACGGAGCGAAGCGAGTGAAGGCGTGAAAATTTTCTCAAACATTAGAAACTGCATATCTATGAAAATATGTTGCCGTGAGAAGAAAAATAGTTCGAGCGAAGCTCGAACATTAATAGTTCGAACGCAGTTCGGACTTGGTTGAGCGAAGCTCACAAATTTTGCGACCTGAACGGAGCGAAGCGAGTGAAGGCGTGAAAATTTTCCCAAACATTAAAAACTGCATATCTATGAAAATAAGTCGCCGTGAGAAGAAAAACAGTTCGAGCGAAGCTCGAACATTAATAGTTCGAACGCAGTTCGAACTTGGTTGAGCGAAGCTCACACATTTTTGCGACCTGAACGGAGCGAAGCGAGTGAAGGCGTGAAAATTTTCTCAAACATTAGAAACTGCATATCTATGAAAATATGTTGCCGTGAGAAGAAAAATAGTTCGAGCGAAGCTCGAACATTAATAGTTCGAACGCAGTTCGGACTTGGTTGAGCGAAGCTCACAAATTTTTGCGACCTGAACGGAGCGAAGCGAGTGAAGGCGTGAAAATTTTCCCAAACATTAAAAACTGCATATCTATGAAAATAAGTCGCCGTGAGAAGAAAAACAGTTCGAGCGAAGCTCGAACATTAATAGTTCGAACGCAGTTCGGACTTGGTTGAGCGAAGCTCACAAATTTTTGCGACCTGAACGGAGCGAAGCGAGTGAAGGCGTGAAAATTTTCTCAAACATTAGAAACTGCATATCTACGAAAATATGTTGCCGTGAGAAGAAAAACAGTTCGAACGAAGCTCGAACTTTAAAAGTTCGAAAGTAGTAACTGTACATGTTATTCTCCATGTAAATAATTTTAGTTAATTACTTGCACATTATCATTTTTTATTTCATAAATCTCTTATATTGTTCAAGTTGTTTTATTTTTATTTTTTACTTTTCTGTACAGTTTCTGATCTTCGTATTGTGTGAATATTCTCATGAAGCGTGATCCGCTTCATTACTAGTTTAATTAATTTTTTTTCTCAAAAATTTTTTAATTTAATAATTTAAACTAAGAAAATTAATATTCGTCAATTTTTTGGCCTGCGGTACACTTTTAGAAGTTAATTTTTCACGTACAAATCAAAAAGGACTTTAATTAGAATGGAACGTATGTTTTCGCTACTATTAAAAAAACGGACCCGTTAACGGCCGTTTTTCGGAAAAAAACGGAAACGGCCGTTTTTTAAAAATGCCGTTTTTCAGAAACCCTAGTTGCGAGTAAATTATTGTGGAACTTGTAAGTTTGTTATGGGGTTTATTAAAAGAATGTTAGGCTTAAGATACTTGACATTTAAGGAGAAATAATTCGATTAATGAAGATAATGAATCTAATTCTAATAGATAATGAGTTGCAGGACTAGGATTATCCTTTATGTTTCTTGTATAGAATATAAATGGAAATGGAATTGAATGGCTTGACTTGGATTCTATCCCATCTCCCTCTTGGTACCCTTCTAATAGATACCCTCTCTTTTCGCACAGTACAGCCATGGAGCCACTATGACGATGATTTGTCTCAAAGACATCAAGGTGCCCTGGCATCCAGGAGAGTAGCCAGATAACCAGGGGTTAGTCAGATAACCAGGGGTTAGCCAGATAACCAGGAGATAGCCATGTATCTAGGTGGTAGTCAGATAACCAAGTAGCCAGGACATATCCAAGAGAGATTGTAGTTAGGATTTGAACAGCCCTAGTCACCCCAAACCCATCAAATTAAAATCATTCCCATCCTCAATTGTCTCATCAAGTCTCTCATTCTACGTTTTTAACCACACATGCAAATGACAGAAAACAAAGATGAACTTGAAACAATATACAATCAAGATGCTGTTAAAGGATGACAATAATGCTCATGAAAATGGTTCTTGGAATTTTAGATTGATGCTAATAAGTTTTATTGGGTCGTATGTAAATCCTTAACTCCTTTTTCTTTGACGCGAATAAAAGATTCTTTATCTCGAGGCTATATGTTATTGTTATTGTAAGTAGCAATGTGAAGGATAAGGAAATAATGGAATGCAAAGAGACAAAGACGAAAATGAGAGAAAGAGATGGAAAGTTTTAATTACTTTCCATTAAGAGACGACAATAATGAAAGAATGAATTATGTGGAAGCTTTGCTTTAATGTCAAGATGTAAATTTACATTAATTGAAACTTTTGTGCTGGCTGTTCTTAGAAAAATGGGTACAATGAATGAGAAGTAATTAGCTTTTTCAAAGAATGTAAGTTCGTTCTAGTTGAGGAATTGATACTATCGTTAAAATTACAATTTATGAAGGCTTGAGTAGGCAAAAATAGGTCTTTGATGTAGACGTCGACTGGACATGCATGTCATCTGGACTAATTGCTTGTTCTGTTATTTATATTTTAAAAATCATCGCAATTCATTTAAAGTTAATGATAAATAATAAGAAAATATATTGAGATCAAAGGTTCAAGTCCTTGTAATTTAAAACATTTAAAATTCTATCGGATTAAGGTCAGGACTTTTTTTTTTTATACCAAAATTAGCAATAATTAATTTTTCAAATATGAAACAACTTTAAAATCATGAAATACATTTCCGCTTTATGCAATATGTGCATCAAAAATTCACATTTATTTTATTTTCAAAATCTAATTTTATTAACCAGACTATGAAATTTTTCATATACTAATCCACATTATCAAGTAAAGTTTTTCCGTAAAGTTCTCTATCCCACAAACAAAAAAGAGAAAGTTTTAAAATCAAATAAATGCATTAGTGCTTTAAACTAATTCAGTGGTGGACAACATTTTTGTTACGGTACACAACACTGTTGTGTCTCGGCAACACTATTGTGTCTCGAAAACACTGTTGTGTCTCGACAACACTTTTGTTTCACGACAACACTGTTGTGTCACAACACACTTTTGTTTCACGACAACACTGTTGTATCACGACAACTCTGTTGCGTCACGACAACACTGTTGTGTCATGGCACAATGTTGTATCACGACAACTCTGTTGCGTCACGACAACACTGTTGTGTCACGACAACACTGTTGTGTCACGACAACACTGTTGTGTCATAAGACATATTTGTGCCACATTGTTGAAGCATGAGAATTATTCTAGTTCTGACGTGTGTCGTGACACAAAAATGGTTGCCCACTACTGAGCTAACCCCTTGAGGTAGTTAGAAACAAAACTCACAAAGAAATCACAAAATGAAACAAGTTAAATGTTTTTTTATTTTTTACTTTTTTGCTGCCATTCCAACATCCTCAATAGAAAACAAACAAGCACAAAAAAAAGTACAATAAATTTCTTGTGCTTCGAGTAAATGAAATCAAAAAAAGTACGGAAATAAAATTCAAGTACACAGACGAAGCAAAGTGACGGAGTGTGGAGAGGGAACAAGAAGCAGCATCACATGGTAAAATTATGTCTTCTACATTTTTTTCCGTTCCTTTTCTTCTTAGTTGTCGTGTACTTTTTTGTGTGCTCATTTCTAGTACACACAAAAAAAGAAAAGTTAAGTAAATTATGTTATACAGCGTTTACTTTAGCATCGGAGTGCGCCATTTTGTGGAATGTAAAATTATATGTACAATGACAGCCTTGTTTATTATGTTCATCATGGTCTTGCACCCCTAACAGTAGCGAAAGGAGCTCCTTCACGATGAAAACAATTACACAACAGTTCGAGTTGACATGAAGAAGAAGAGAAACAAGTTTTAATAATATTAATAATAAGCAGGAGAATAGCATGCGACTTGTACACATACTTGAAGCTGAAAGTGATGAAATTAGACTTTTACATTTTTGCTACAACCGTGGATTATTAGAGATTCTCCGTTTTTGTGCTTAGTCAGCAATATTTAAATTTTTTTATGGGGTTATTTACTTAATGTGGAATTTTCTAGTCGGTTATTGACGGTTATTTGAGCTTGAGGAAGGATAATGAGCAGATTATGGAGTCTGATTGATGGTAAATGAGACTTAAGATGGTATTTCAAGATTGCTGCTTTCTGGACCAGTTTTAAATATATTCTAGGATTAGTTTTGGATATGGTCAAGCTGTACCTAAAAGACGATGATCCAGGGGCGGATTTCTTTGGTGGTGGGACGGTATGGCATGGTGCTACTGGTATGCATCGCTGATACGATATAGTGCTGCAATGGTACGATACAGGTATGCCAGACTAGGTGTACCATTGCAACCTATCCGTGATGTGCCTATATATTAACGTACCGTGCCGTACAGTATCGTCCCACCATTGGATAAATCGACCAGATTTTTCAACAATTTTAAATCCATAAAACCGAGCATCTACAACCCCTAAACCCTCATGTGCTCATAAACAACACAAAAGAATGAGTATGTCTTTTACAATTCAGCTATATCTCGTCGAGCAGGTGTAAGTAACGAAAAAAAAAGTATTTTTAAGGACGCCACTTCAATTTTCATCTTCCATTCTATACTTCACATCTCCCCTCGTTTCTTGTTCCTTCATAAAGCTGTTAAATCCTTTATTTCAATTACTTTTTGCACTCATTCAAAAGTAACTCAGCTGTAGCAGGACGCAAAAAAAAGGAAGAATAAAATCGTCATGATAATGATATAATTTAAGCTCGTGCTCGGGTAAAAACTACTCATTGTGCAAGAACAGACATAAGAAAAAAATGGAAATATCCATTCACTGACTTAACGATGACGACGATGGATGGAGAAAAAGAACTGAAATGATTTTATACAAAAAAAAGAGTTGTTGAATGACGTTCTACCTTCTAAGAACTGTACGAAGCTCATCTCCATCATACGTACAATGATTACATTATTCAGCAGAAGAAAGGAAGAGATGAATGAAGTGAATTTATGCTGATGAAAGGGAGGAGAAACCGAAATGAGAGAGAGAAAAAAATGATATAAAATAATTCGTATGGTTGTGAAGGATGATGTGCAGAGGTAGAGGTAGGGAAGTGTAGTATGTAGGGGATGGGAACCTGTTAAAGGCATTGCTATGGGCTGGTCACTCTAGTTTTGCTAATATTGACCATATTACTGTACATAGTCTACAAAAAGAAGTTGGGATTGGCGATTTAAAGCAACACAATTGAGACTCGAACCTATAGTCACAGGATTATGGTGTAATTCTGGAATTTCCGTGACCGAAACCACTCCGTCATTAAGCAACTCTAGACCACTATCTTTAAGAACATTAACTTTCCTCTAAATATCAATTGGTATGTATCAGGAAGGAGATGAGGAGGATCAACCTGCATATCCTTCATTTATCTAGCTGACTACCATCCCAAATACATCCCTGATATTAACAACGTGCCACAAAGGATGAAGAAGTTTAAAGAGGAATTAAATTGGAACAGAGAATATAACAAAAGATGTTCTTGTGGCAGAGCTTTAAGATGAGATTATGTTAAGATTTTTAATGCAATTTTATTAATACTGAAAGATTGAAGAAAAATGAAAAGGAGGAAGGATGAAAGGCAACGGCAATGTCGCAGAGATTTTTTGTTAAGTTAGATAAACATAAATAAATTAATAAGATGAAATTAGGAAAAAGTCAGCGCGTGCTGTTGATTTTTTCTTTTTGAACGGAGCTTTTCGGAAATGGAAGTTGGGCTTGAATTTCAACTTAGAGTTGGGACTAAAGAGACATTAAATGGTGTATAGGTTCAAATTTGGTTACCATGGTACCGAGACAGTGATGATCTAGTAGAAAAAGCAAAATTTCCCACAATGTCATACCGAATGGGACTCGAACCCATGTCTTATGATATCCGGGCACATGCTCCTGCCATTGAGCTATTGGGAAATATTCGACTAAATGACAAAGTGCCATAAATAAATTATACATTTTTTGTGCCCCTCTTACTAATAGACTTAAAATGATATACCGCTTAATGACCATTACAGGAATCCTATTCCAACAGATGAAGCTATACTATAGGAGGGTCTAGAGGGAGTCAATCGTCCCTTCCCGCTTTTTGGACAAAATTCTTCAGTTTACTAGGGTTTTCGGACTGATACATATTAGTAACAAGCAGTAGCCAATGTCAAAACCAGCATCAGACGTTAACTAAGGGAGGCCACGATTCACAACTAGCCTGTGTGCCCAACGAAGTAATTGAGTATGTGCAAATGTCCTAAATCCTGTTCATTCAACTTTTTATTACTTACACAACTTTTAAGCTCATTCATTTATTAATTTTCTGTCATTATTTTTAATATTAACCCAATAAATCCTCTTATGTATGCACAAAATAAGAAGTAATATAATTAGACAAAGCACAACATAAAAATCCCTTCCAAAAGAAATGTCAAAGAAAAAGCAAAATTGAACATAATTAGTTTACAAGCACGTATGTACGTGGGTGATGCACACAATGTGCTTTTAAAAATGCTTAATAATAATAATTACTCAACTGATGTGTAGCAGTAGATATGTGTTGGCGGTAGTAACGTAATAGAATTGAGTGATTTCAGTAGAAATTATGAGAAAAATAACAAATTTAATAGAAATGTTGACTTTACTGTAATGCGGTGCAGTTGACATCGTGTTATTAAATTCTTTATGACATTGTCATTGGATGTTGTAAAGACATTGTTGCGTTGCTATCGAAATGTATATGAAAATTGGAATTGGTAACTAAGATGTGGAGGAATTGGAGCTTCAAAATTTTAGTTTTATCGGTTTTTAGAATTTTGAAGTGAATTGGATGGAAAATTTGGGAAAGGTGATGTCAGAAATGATGTTTTTGGTGATTCTTCATCCTGAAGTGAAGTCTGGATCCACCAAGTACCGACCCTTTCCCAAAATACGCCTCTGTCTCAGTCTTATTTCAAAAAACGTCATTCTGAGCCATTATGCAGCATTCTAGAGTCCTACAGACCTAGTGACGGATTATGGACCGATTAACTGACATATGCTTCTCGGGCACTGCTAATAAAACCCCCATCAACTTCCAATTCCATCCCACACCATCCAAAACAACACCTTAACATTTTAATCTTAACCATAATAATCTGACAGTTATTGCCTTAAACAAACAGATCCCAAGACCTCATCATACTTAAGTTCCTTCCATCATCGTTTCATAATCCAATTGCCATCCATTTCATTTCATAAACATTCACTCCAAAAATAAGTAAAAATGCTCCGCAAACCTCACTTAATCAAAAACCATAAAGTCAACTTCACAAGATAAGAAGATGAATACATATAAAAAAAATGAAGGAGGAAGGAGATGGTTGCTTTATTGAGCATACAAACAGTTTCTGTTGGAAATGAAATTAAATGTAGCAGTCTTGTAAACACAGACCTACGTTCGTTTCTCTCGAGATGAATAAAATGGATGTTGTAGTCATAATGGTATTGCATTATTATATTTGAATTATCATCGCAAGTCCTGTGATCTGGGAAATTTCTGTTGCGGGTGTTTTAGGTTGATTTGTGAGGAACTGGATTGGATTGCAATCAGATGTAGGTTAGTTGGAATCCTGAAAGGCATGAACTTTGGTTTGACAAGTCGGATTTGGAGAAATCTAGTCCCAAGCTGTAGTCATGCTGGACTGGATCTTGCAAGCATTTTTTTGATACCCGAACAGTACACCGTGTTTGCTATAGCACCAAAATGTCGCCGTAAGACGCAAAGCTGCTCAGAATAAATCTCGAAGTCGACTCGGATTTCGAATGATGTCAAGTCGATTTAGTGCCGCTCTGGATATCTATTAAATTCAGCTTTACAATCCATCAAAAGGCATTAACCCTTTGCCACTTCCACACATCCTGACAAAATCATCCTAACAGTAAGTTCCTTCACTACGATGATGTAATAATTCTTTCATACCACATAGATTATCGTCTGAATGTTGACTACTCTGAATATTATATGAAATTCATCATATCTACAGACATTACAATTTTGTAGCATCATTAATCTTATTATCAATTTTTGAGATCATCATAATATGATATTGTGGATAATTTGGATAATAGAGGAGATTTTCTAATTTATTGTAGATTTATGGATGGATATTTTTCGATTGAAAATATTCAATTGAGTTAGTTTAAGAATGTAATTGAATATAAAGTTAGTGGACATGTTTCTATTTACTTGAATATCCGAGCAGCACAACATGGCATGACATATCAATGACTCTGACGGCATCTAAACGCCTGCTTATGGTCCATATTGACGGAACAAATGTTTTTTGCTATAGCTTGCTACTCTCAATCATGCAGCCTTTATCAAGCACCCAATACATTTCTACTGCTTCTAAATTTCACAAGAATCTGTCAATTCAAATTCAAGCCTAGTCAAAGCTCTCCAGTTCCATTTAATACCTGATGACATTTACATAATATTATTTTCTACACAATTATATTCATCATGATAGGCAGATAGGAGGTGTAAAAAGATTAAAATTGATTTGCGGATGAAAAAATTATGGATGAATTCCCGGAAGGTCGTCTGTAAGGTTTTTTTTTTTTGGGTGATTATTTGCGGAAGGAACTTTTTCACATTACGATATATAATTTGATGGACATTTTTCTTATGAAGCGTCAATCATCAATTTGAGGATGTTGAAGGTTGAAAATTTGTAAATTGTTTAAAAAAGGAAGGGGATAAAGTTTAGTCGTGTGTGATAAAATGGATGTTGTAGACATGGGGTATATCCAGAAATTATGAAAGATTTTCAGTTAAATGTGCGGTCAGAGGATTTGTACAAACAAGGTGAAAGAGTTCCTGGAAGGAAGCTGTCGATAGAGACAACATTGCATTTGGTATTGGCAATTGGCAGGCGGAAGTCGGCGATAGAACCAGCTTTATGCGACATCTGAAGGAGGCCATGGATCACAGTTGATCTGTACGGCCAGCAAAGTAAGTAAGTAGTAAGTAGGTGAAAGAGTCAGTCACATCTAGTCAGATGGAAAGCATTCTATTGTAACCTAAGTTCTACCAAGGAGTATGTGTGTAAGTAACGCAAAGAAAAGCCACATCTGGTCAAAACTAATGTTATGGACGTAATTAGTTATCCAATAAAGACGATGTGGTCTATCAGGAGCGTAGCAGGTCAATTTTTATTGTTCCTTAATCGCAACATTGAAAATGGAATCTTGTAGGGTGTTCAATGGCCTTTTCAGATCATATCCCACAATAGTACAGGCTGCGACTAATAAGTCGCACATATATCTTGTTATAAACCTTAATTTTGCCTAATTTGCTATGAAGTTTTAAATTTACAGCGTTGGATACCGTTTGACCATAGCCAGCTTCTCTACCTAGCGACTGGTGCTCAACAGTTGCCGATACCAGCATGCCAAATCCACAAATTCATAATTAGACATAAAGTTGACTAATCGCAGTCTGTTCCGCCTAACTAAAGCGAATATTCAAGTATTTAGCCATTGAATAATCAAAAAATTCATTAAAAATTAAATTTGCCCGATAAAAAAAATTAATGATAAACTCAATGAACAGCATAGTCACTTAATAACAGTGATTATAGTCATAACACAGAGCTTTAATTAAAAATTTTCATAATTAAATTACTGAGGTGAAATATTTAAATTTATATAATTGCATTTTATTGCTGAATTTAAAGCAGACAACTGCCATAATATATGTTCATGCTTAATTCTCGCACCAAAGCCACACTTAATAAGCTACATTAAGCAGTTTGAGTAATCTTCTCAACTACATTTCCTTCGTGTGCTGATTTTTATTACTTGCTAAAGTTTTTAATCCATTTATTTTAGATTTTCTTCTTCCTTACTCAATTCATTGCCTTTTTGTGCTTATTCATTCTGTTTTCGGAAACAAGAATAAAGAATAAATTCAAACACGAAAATTCAATTATCATAAATCTCTTCCTTTTGAAACTTTTTTTCAATTTGATTTTAATTTTTATTATTATTATACTTCTTTTAAGTCGTGTATTTGAAGGTGGAAGTGCTTTTATGTATGTAAATATTGTAAAATTTTAAATTTTCTTTGCAGCATGTGAATGAATTTGTTTGTTAAAGCATGAAGTACTTGAAGACTTGCATATTAAGAATGCCATTAAAAGTTGGTGGATCATATCACGCAAAGAGGATGCTTTAATGGTATAGAAATAACATTAAGGTACCATTGCCTAAAAGTGGTATCATTGTCTGTTGATGTATCATATCTAATACAATTAGGTTTATGGTTTCATATTCTAAATTATTTAATCAAATTGTTCTCAAAAAGCATAAGTCCTTTAATTGATCCTTAACTCAGCATCGGGCTATCGAGACTCTGGCATGGTGCCGGATTGTTGTAACTCTGGTCACATTGTTCCAGATTTAAATCGAATCTAGTACCAAGTCACGCCGTCCTCGGGAAGAATTTTCGGACGATTAACCATATTATGCTTTTTGGGCTTGCTATGGCATTTCCATAATTATATGACAGCAAATTAGTGTGCCGTAGTACATATGTTGCCCAGCACTGACGAAAAATGAAAAATTGACCTTTTTGAAACCCCCTTTTGAGAGCTTAAATTCTCCCAAAAAAAAGACATTCTATGATTGTAATTCCTGAGTCTATAAATGCTCACCTCCCAGTATTCCTTCCTAATAAAACCTTAATAAAACTTAATCCCACATTTATAAAATTCTGAATGAAAAATTCCTTCACAAAAAAACTAAAAATGTCATTCAGAAAATTCCTGAAATTTTCCTACAAAAAACAATCCTTGTGTACATAAATAAAAAAAGCATATTTTCCAAAGCACTTGCTTCCCTTTCTTCCTTAAATTCACAGCAACAACAAAATATTTCGTACATGTTATATTTAACATTTCATGTACACAAAAGCTCTTATAGCAAATATGGCACAAAATTTTTATTTTTATTTTCTCATAAATGAATGAAAAAATGTGTGCTACATCGACAAGCGGCAGCATCAATGTGTATGTGGATATGCAGGAGTGAGCAACCTTTTTTTCGCGGCACACCTTGGTGATGAGCTTCGATCAAAACCGCACGATTCATGTCATTTTCAAACAATTTTGTCGACACATTCGTGCACAAGTGAACACAAGTTGATTTTACATCAAGCCAACCTCCATTGTATGTCGTGAAAAAAAGTTGCAATCACTGCATTAGTGTTCCGCGTCACACAGGTTGTCCACCACTGTCTCATGCAGAGGTGAATATGAAATATGAGACAAAAAAAGGAAACAGCATTTAAATTTTAATCGAGTATAAGTGTTGATAACTTTTAAGCATAAATTGTCGATTCATAATTCAATTAAGCATCACAAAAGCAAGCATTTCAATCCCGCATGCTCAAAACCTTTTTTTAGACACACGGAACGTAACGTTTGACAACGTAATTATACATACAGCTGAGGGCATTATCATTTTATCATACGAGTCATAAGTGGCATATTAAGCATCATTTGATTCCAACAACAAAAAAAGCTCTCTTTCCGTCTGCTTTTTGTTCCAGTTCGTGCTTTTTAATGGCTTTCCTTGCTCTTCTTCTTCATCCAAGCATTTGCTTTAAATTGTATGTTGTATGCTCTCGTGACCTAATTTTGCTTTGCATCTTTATGTTACACTTGTTTGCATGAGAATCTTTTAAATTTTTGATGAATGCTGGGAGGGGAAAAAGCATGGCTCAATTTTGTTCTGACTTGATGGAAGATGGTTGAGGTTTTTCTTTTTATACTTGAGGAATTTTCTAGAAAAATAATTGGCATAGCAAAAGGAGGTGGTGAGATTATGGCTTGAGAGTGGCTAGAGGGGACTTTATGGAGTTACGACATTTCTCATTGGACAAAGTTCTTCAAAATACGCAACGCCACTGTGACTGCTACATCACTGTGACTGTCACATTGCTTTGACTAATGCATAAATGTGATTGCTACACCGCTGTGACTGTCACACCACTGTGACTGCCACATTGCTATGATTGTCACATCACTGTGACTGCCACATTGCTGTGACTGCAACACCGATGCAACTGTCACATCGTTGTGACTGCAACACCGATGTAACTGTCACATCGTTGTGACTGCAACGCCACTGTGACTGCTAAATCACTGTGACTGTCACATTGCTTTGACTAATGAACTGCTGTGATTGCTACACCACTGAGACTGCCACATCGCTGTGAATGCCAAACTGCTGTGACTGCCACCTTGTTGTGACTTCAACACCACTGTGACTGTTACAACAATGTGACTGCTACACCGCTGTGACTGCGACACTGCTGTGACTGTCACACTGCTATGACTGTCACACCACTGAGACTGCTACATTGTCGTGACAATCACAAATCCCAATTTCCCCCCTGCTTCATTGCACAACCAAGCCAATTAAACACACAACAATTAATTGCTGCATTTTAATTAACAATTTATGATTAAAACCCACGCTGCATGCTGTTTGATAAAAAGCCAATAAACCTCGCACTTTTGCAATTAAATCAAATCAAATATAATAATTTTTCCTGGAATATTATTACATCTTTCTGTAACTTACCCCCCTACAGCAATTCACCCTTCCAAGAAGATATTCCTATTATTGAAACTCAAAGCATTTTGTTACAGCATCTACATACAAATTACTTATGTTTCGTGCATGTAGTAAAAACAAAAATTTCGAATAAACTCCCACATTGAGACTTCCAGTTACTTGCTTTTTACTTCATCCGCGTGTATATTTTCATGTCTCCTCCTGTTCATGTGAAAATGAACGGAAAGCTGATTTATATTAAAGTATTTTTTCGTGACGATGTTGTAACTGACATTAATGGTTGTGCATAAATTTTCATTATTATTGAATATTTTTATTGTTGATATACGCAATGCATGTGTGAGGAGGCAGGGTTGGCATCCCATGGGTATCTAGGCTGGGTGTGTTAATTTAGGGATTGATAGATCTTAGGACAAAGTATTCCCCGATCAGCGAACATTCAGGTCATTACTGAGCCACAATGAAGGAGACTAGCAAGAACTTCGGATGGAACACAGACCGTAAGCGGATTCGGTCGTGATTTGACAACAAACTGTGCTGTGGCACAAAATAGGTTGCCTACCACTAGTTTAAGGAGAGAGGGACCCAAGCATACTCATGTTGACCCCACAAAGCCCTTCTTGGCTCTGCCCCTGCCAACAAGTCACCATTATATCAAAAAAGCCAGAAATCATATAGGTACATTGATTACATCAAGATGACTCTATAACGTCCAAAAATTGGGACTTGAACCTGGATTAAACTCAGCATCCTACTCAGATCATATGTTAAAATTCAATGATTTAAGCACCAACACCCAAAAATCACCTCTGACATGTGTACATAAATACTAAATTCTTGTTTTCGGTTCACTTTTTTTCATGTTCAAGCTTCAGTTTGTGGCAATGCTAGCGAGGAACTAAACGAAGTGAAGGTGATTTATAGATGATTGTAGAAACTTTTGGAGTGAAGGAAGTGATTGGGAAAAATACGAAATGAATGTGCTGCATAGATCCAAGTCATTTTTAGGAATTTTAAATTTTTTATAGCATTAAAGTTACTTCCAGTTGAATAATTTCATGCCATAAATTCCAAAATTCAATCATCCACATCAATTTTGTTGCATTATACACAGCAAGGTGCTGAAATTCATCTACATGCCCAATCACTTTCATACTCATTTCATCTAATGCATATTTATACATCCTCATAAACATCTTCATCAAACTCTACAATCAAGATGTTAGGTATAAAGATAAATTTATGTAATTTTAGGTAATATCTGTGGATAAATCTCTTTTATAAGCATGATATACATTATGAAATTTGATATTATTTCCTTTTTGTTTTTTCATCATGTAATCTGATTTATCTTCTTCTTTTTTGCATTTCTAAGAAAGGCTTGCTGTTTTCATAACACACGCTTTCGTTCTTGTTTTTCTTGTGGTGTTTTTGCTGCTGTTAACGAAATTTGTTTTGGATTGTCGGATTGACTTACATAATTGAAATTGAAGAAGAAATTGTTATTTAAATTTAGACTTTTTTTTGTTTTAAAGGTAAATTTAGAGCTTGATTCTTCAGTAAGGCTATATTCTTGGTTATATTCTAGTCAAGACAGGATATTGAACCATCTCGAAGAGCAGCAGTGAGTAAACCGTATGTCACGGAACACTGGAGTTACGTATGAAAGTTTTTGTTTGATATGATGTGATTTAGAACTAGGGCAGTGATGGACAACCTGTATGTCGCCAAAAATATTTGGAAATACATTACAAAATAGGTTTACCATGATAAGTAAAAGATGGCAAACCACTGGACAAAGGAGTGCCGTGACACAAATAAGGTTTCCCACTCCTGCCTTGGCTTAAGCAGTGTTGTCTAAACTTTTTTGTGTTCCGGCACTCCTTGATGGTAGGTCAGGATCAAAACTACATACGATATGGCATTTTCAAACAAATTTGTCGACACTCTAATGTACCTCGGCACACAGTTTGGACAGCACTGGAGTAAATCATCAGTAAGGTCTTTTTTATAAGTCATAATCCTGATATATGAGAATGAGAATGAAGAGTAAACAAATGGAAATTAGTCAATTTTACCTTAAAGCGACCTCTAGAGCGACTATATACACCAGGTTGGCAGTCAACCTGTGTGTCGCAGTATACTTATGTGTAACAAAAATGTCTGGAAAGGCCGTGAGTGGTTTTGATAGAGACTTACTTCCAAGCTCTACCACAAAGACCAAAAGGTTTCCCACCACTGATAAACACGATTCTAGCTATCCCCTTCTGAATACGCTCCTGACAGCAATATATACCCTCAAAAAGCTTCCCCATTTGACATCATAATTCCTACGAAATTGTCAAAGCAACAAATTCAACAGCTTCTCAGTTCATTATTTAAGACCTAATAAAATTATAAATCCAATTTAGTCGTAGCGACAATATTGTTGCTAAGAAGATGACAAGAAAAAATAAGGAACAAAAATTCCAAACTCAATCAAGAATGTGAATAAGTTTTTGTGTCATTTTTCCGGCATGGAAAACAAATTTTTCTCAGTTCTTCTTAGTTCCACTTTGTATAATAACAATAATAAAAGTAATTTTCTATCTCATTCTTACCTTCATTTTAGGGCACGGCCAAAAGATGATATTTTTGTTATACAGCATTGAAAGTTCCGTCGACAGAACATCACAATATCCTGAAATGTCATCTTGCGAACTTGTGGCTGTATGACGATATGATGAGTCATTAATTTTATTATCATCGCTGTTTAATTTCGATACATTATTCAATACATAAATGATTGTTGAGTATCTTGAGTCCTCCGAATGCTTTATAAGCGATCGTAAATCTGAAAATGAAGAGGAGATAAGGATGAGAAAAAGAAAATATTAAGTTTTATGCCAAAGTTTTATTATTTATGATCGGTCTTGCTGTGATTTCAGCTGCTTATTTTTTTTTTGTCGATGTCTCTTACTGTCTCGACTTGATAATGTTGCTGAGTCTTATTCTGATTTTTAATTCAATTGTAAATTAATGAGTTTAGCTTAGTTTTCACCTGAAGGCATACTTCGAAAGCACAAGGCGTAAAAATGGTCGAAAATCTGGCATCAGTGCGACTTTACTCTGATTTGAGACCGAATTTCATCAAATCGAGCCTGGCATCAAAGGCTTGGCTCTATGCCGACTTGACTTTGACCTAAAACCGGATTTAATCAAATCTGGTCTCCCGAGCGGCATTTTTTGGCAATGACAGCTATGTGGCAGCCTTCACGCTGCCTTGCCATGTATAAGGCTGCCATAAGGCACTGCCGTATATGTTCACCTTGTGGCTGACATATAATTGCCTTGTGATTGCCTTTTGCTTGCCATCCGTTTGCCTTGCACGATCGCCTCAAGGTCACCTCGTGGTGGCCATATGACCGCCTTGTGACTGCCATATGACCGCCTTAAATAACAAAAGTGCAACAATTTTTTTCGTGTGTTCTTCATTTGAGTTTTAATTTTTCAAGTGTCAACATCGTTGATGAAAAAATTGGTAAAATAATAAATCTGGAGCGTTAATTGGAATTAACAGGACTCAAAAAAATTTGTAATAGAGCAGGAAATTGATGTAAGTAAAATAACTTAAATAAAATTATGTGATAATGTAAAAAATAAGATAATAAATGTGTGATTTTTCAGTAAACAGTGAAAAGTGAGATTGAAGACAATTTGTGACGAGAGTATATTATACAAAAACCAATCACCTCATTAGAGAAAGGACTTACAGGTAAAAATCAAATTTTTAAT
>NW_027226328.1:0-28804 GCF_022539635.2 Chironomus tepperi | reverse complement strand
TGAGGCTAAAGTTCATAATTGATCTGGGTGGTCAGTGAATTAAGAGAAGCTCTGGTTTCAACTTTCAATGAATAGAAATTATTTATACAGATCCTAGTGAACCGGTTGTTGCATTATTCGTCTTCGGAACTAGACTTACAACCAGTAAGAAGCGTATTAAGGGGGAAGGGAGCGGGACTGTAATCATAAATAACAAAAACTCAGTGCTATGAGTTTTTACTCTAAATAGTACACTGAGTTACTATATACTAAATAGTACACTAAATAGTAGTTTGCCAAATTTAGATGCGCTTAAATGCATAGATTCAAAGAACTGCAAGCATGCGCATCTAAAACAATAGAAACTGCATGCTTGAACAGATACGCAAACCCTACTAAATAGACCTGAAACAGTAAGCACAAACTTAAATATAATTTAGACCAAGAAAATGAACAATTCCATCAAACCTTCAATCCCCCTTCTCATCACTACTAAAAAAAAAGCAAAAAAAAAAATTAATTTATCTGAGTAAAGAAGAAAGAAAGAAAAAAAAATTCAATTTAATTAAATTAAACTTTATAAATTTCCATTTCATTACATTTGAGCTAATGACTATTAGTTTTCTTTTGAATAGTCGAACTAATTGATGAAATTCCATTAGCAGCAACTCCACTTTCATCACTAAATGTGACCTTCTTTGACTTGTCAAGATAGACACTACGTTTTGAGTTGCATCGTTCCTTAATACACACAATAATAACGAGTAATGTCAAAAACACAACCAATGCTATAAATAATGTTAAAAAACCATCTAATCCACCGCTCGGTGTCGATAAGGGATCACCAATCACATGAGAATCATCTACAGATGAATTTGTCTGATGATGGTCGCCCGATATCGATGGATGATGTTCATCAGTATTTGAAAAATCCTTTATAATTCCATTGTTCAAATATTGTTCAAAGATATTCTTCATTTCATCCCTTCTCAAATCAAATTCATTCTCGTGCATGTCATCGAACTCACATGGGTCAGTCTGCAAATCAAATAGACATGGCTGTGTACGACTACATTCAATATTGATGACAATAGATTCATTTATGTCATTCATATTACAATGGATTTTTGCACGATGTCTTATTAACATAATCTTATTTGCTGTTATGTCATCAAACAGTTCATGGATATCTGATTTGATAATTGATTCAACGTATGTATTAAAGTCATAATTTTCATTTATAATACTTTCCATGTTTTGATTATTGATACTGTCATAAATGATTGAATTTGATGTGCCATAACATAACTTCCAGTTGTTATCGATAAAAAAATTATCACCATAAATTGATGTACGTACTTTTTCATTATTGTTGAGTGCCATCCAATGATTTACACCATCAATAAAAATTCGATCTTTAGTACGCCATTCAAGATGTGCAGCATTGACTAGTGTTGGAAGGATATCACTAATATGAAATAATTCATTTGAAACGCTTTGTTTAATGGATAATAAGTCACTATAGATGAATGCTATACGACGTATATTGCTTTCAATTGGTGACTTTTGCATCTCATATCCATTTTCTGTTGGCAGTGCCATGAAGATTATTATTGTGTCTTTAAGTACTTCACGTTCATGTAATTTTGACACAATTGTGCCGACGATGTCGTCGAGAACTGATATTTTGACTGGAAATTAAGTAATATTTATAAAATAAATGACAATATTTGTTCAGTTGCATAAGAGTTTGTTCGCAAATGACGTTCAATATGGATAAAATGTGTAGCTTGTGCTGATGAATCAGATAGCTAAATTAGTCACAAATGACATTTACTAGAGTTTTTATCTCATCGTAAATGTATCTAATTTTGACTCAAAATCGTCTAGTACTTGACAAGGTTAGACTAAATGTTTAAAATAGACAAATATACAGTGCCACAGACACTGTCGGAGACTATATACTTAGATGCCTGAATAAAAGTGTTCAGTGTTGCTATAGGCCAACTAATAGGGTTTTCAATCCCGGGATCAAAATGTATGTAATCCGGGATTCAATCCCTGGATTGCATATAAATCAATCCCGGGATTGAAACCCTACCAACTATAGACCAGTGGAGGACAACACTGACACCAAAAAACCTGTGTGCAGAACATTTTTGGATAAGCCATGAACCGTTTACCGTATGTGGT
Source organism: Chironomus tepperi (assembly GCF_022539635.2). NCBI lineage: Eukaryota > Metazoa > Arthropoda > Insecta > Diptera > Chironomidae > Chironomus > Chironomus tepperi. The sequence goes on along the minus strand of NW_027226328.1, from coordinate 26,632 downwards.
TTAGTCGAGGCTTTCCACCAGAGTGTATCGCAAAAGACTAAAAGCTGCCAATCCCTACTTTAGGCACTATTTAATACCAACTTTTCTAATCCTAGTATTACAATCAGTAAAGTTGCTTAATTATCCAGACCTAGAGATCATGAGATTATGTAAAGAGGTATTGAAAGACATAATATCGCATTTGGTATCGGTAATTGACAAACTAAGGCTTGCGCTGGGCCCAGCTTTAAGATCATTGATCGGCAGGTCAATGATTGCAATTGCTATGTACAACTAGTGAAATAGGTAAATAGAGATCATGAAAAAGACTGAACCGAATAGCACGAAACAGTGAATCTTTGCAAAATTCATTCCCAGACCAGCGTGACTTTGACTTGTTGCGAGATTCGATTTAAATCTTAACGGTCACTGTCAAGTCCCCCTGGATTTTGCAACGATTAGTCTTCTTGTGCTATTCGGATAAGCAAGTCATTGAATTGAATGTGTAGAAATGGCAGGCAATGAGCTTAAACAAAAGCTTCTTCAGACATTTCCTTCGCTAGCCAATCAGCCTTTGTGCGCTCTAGGCAAGACAATAAGCAAGCAAGAAATTGTCTAGACCCAATACACACCTATGCATTTATCCCGGCTTACAACCAGGACAAGACATTTAACTCTCCATCAAAAATCATATTGAACGTCATAAATGCACAACACTCCATACTCACTATCATATCCAAGATATCCAAAGTCAACAGATAGTAAAAATGGCTCATTGTTATTTGAAATTGAATTGAATATCGTATTGTAGAACAATCCAGCATTTGTATAATTTTTTGATGTTAAAATGTTCACATTATATCCATTACGTTCGAAATATGTTGACAAAAGATTGGGATTGCCGTATGATGAACGTTTGTAACATCCCGAATATAGTGACTCACTTCCTCCATTTGAGTAAAAGTGATTCAATATTATTCCTGCATATGCCAAACGATCAATATTTGGTGTTGAATTTTCATTGTCAACTCGATTCACATGAATACCCAAATCGTTCCAGTTCTGTGAAAGAGACACATATATGTGATACATAAAGAGATGGTTGCTGAGTGATGTGAAGGGCGTACTGAATGAATCTGTTCGACACATTTAGGTGGACTTAAAAGTTGAAATGTGACAGTTGAAACATAAGAATTTAGATATTGGCAACAATTCTTTTATGCTGAATTTATATTGGATATGATAAATTGGTGCAGATATCTAATAATTAGGTGACCCTAACAGGTCATGAGCAAGCTTTCATGGTACAGAAAGACCACTACGGTACCTAAAAGCGGTGTCTCTGCCTATTCAGGTGGTCGGATCTTCTGATTCAAAAAATAAAGCTACAATTTAAACAAAAATGAGTCTTTAAACTTTACAACCGTCACATGGAAGACACATGTGGTAGATCTAAGAGTTATCTCTATGACAATCATAATATTTGATTAGTGATATTTTAAGACTAAACGTGCGATATTGCCGGCGATATTTCCAGAAATAAAAAGTTAGTGTCTCGAGACCTTGTCGAAACATGATTTTGGAATCTATAACAAACGCTATCGATAAGAGTTGTACTTCATGTTATGATTGACAAGTTGCTACCTGGTTGAAAATAAATAAATATTTTGTTGATCTTGTGATCTTATACAATAGAAATTTAGTAACTAACACTGCTTTAATGATTAGTTATCCAATCATTTATGTAAATTCAACTGTCACTGTCACTTCTAAACTAGCCCATGATCGTAAAGTGACTTAATAAAGGTAATAAAACCTTGTAAATTCAAAGACAATGAATTGCATTGTTAAAAGGCAAATTTATGTCAATAAAGGCTATAACAAACTGTATGCTTATGAATGCTATAAAATATGCCACTAAATGTGCCGATTAGGAATTGTACTCAAATAGAACAGATTGCGATTAATCGACTTAATGTGTAGTTGTAAGTGTAGTTATAAGGGCGTACAACTAAGGTTTTCCGAAGTCTCAATCTTGACAAATTCTCAAGACTGAGACCAAGACCGAGAATATCCGAGAAGTTTCGGTCTTAACATCGGAAATACTTACGGTACATCATGACTAAGACATAATATGTTAAAACAAGTCATAAACTTAATATTGATTTGCCATCAACCAGTTATAACCTATTTTTGCCCAGTCGGACAAATTATGAACTTGAGTATTTTGGAAATTGTCATAAAAACCAGAAGGCACAAACCGTAAGAATAATAAAAAAATAAACATTAGCATTGCAGACCTTAAGGTCCATAGCTGCGCGTTTATATGCGTTTCATGGCTATTGGGAGTTTAACGAGGGAGGATTCGCCAGATCTCTCGCTCAAACCTAGACCTACAGTTTATAGTGGAATCCGAACCACTTCTTTGATGACATTACTGCCTGTAGCCTTCAAAGGGAGGCTGTGAGCCGCGTTTCCACTACATATGATTCGAAAAAGGACATGTGAAAAATTTCCCATGCCGAGTCTCGAACCCATGATCGCTAAATCGGTGTTGCAATAATTATGTACCGAAGTACTAAACCATTCCGCCACCGAGCCACCTCGACTCACAAACCGTAAGACTGGCTGAAAATCTACATTCAGGCCAAATTCAATCCAGTCTCAGCTCAGAGTCAAGTCAGCCATGGTAATTGTCATTAACTATTAATAACGTATTTTATCCACTTAGATTTATTATAACTAGTTGTAATATTCTAGTTCTAACTAGTTGATGGCAAGTTAAAGTCCAGTCGGTGACTAGTAATAATGTGTTTTTGTTCACTCGGTACTAATTCGCAGCCTGTTCTACTCGGTGTTAAAAATCATCATTCAAATTAAAATAAATTTTTATGATATTCATACCAAGTTATTGACATGCAATAAGATAACATTTGGGTGCTTTGTATCATTAATAATCGTACTCGATACGACAATATGAATTATTGCAAGTAGAAGAAACGATAGTTTTAGCATCATTTTATGCTCCAATTCCTCGACAATAAATAAAAACTTTTCTTTTGTCTTTTTAGAGCTTTTCACTGCACAATAAAATTATTGCGTTGAGGAAGATTGTCTTTCTCCTCCTTTTATTGTCTTTTTTACAAATAATACACAAAAATCCATTCACTTTTATGTTGCACAACAACAACAACAACTTCTTTTTTTGCCGTGTCTTTACTCTTTCTCGTAGTTTTTCGTTCTGATGAAAAACTTTACTTTTTTTGAGTCACACAAAAAAAAATATTTAATGAAAAGTCATAGTGTATTTACACAAGAAGTCAATTAATATGTCTTATTCACACACGATATAAATGTCTCAATGGCAACGTGATGAGATTGAAGATATATATTGCTTTATCGTTGATGCCTAAAAACAAACTGTTGAAAAAATTTAATAAAGTTGTAAAATTTATTTTTTTGTGACTTGAAATCCAATTGTTTAATTTTTTTTGTGTTGTTCCTCGATATCGTTCTAGAAAGATAAGCGCCGTTGTCTTTGTTGACACATCGCACACAAATGAAATGTGAAATGACAACCCGGGAATGAAATGAATTTTTTCGAACAGAGATTTTTTTATATATTTTTTAAAATTACGGCACATTACATTCGTTTACTTCCAGGTTTGATATGGAGTTTAAGTTGAGTTCGAGTGTATAATGCTGTGATAGACAATATAAATGTCCAGTTCGTACCTAGACCTACGATCGACTTATGACATTTTCTCCAGAATGTGTTATAAAATAGACGACCGTAAATCTAGTTACTAACTAGACCAGTGATGGATAACCTGTGTACCACGACTATTGTGCCTTAAAAAATGTTGAAAATTCCATGAGCCGTATGCCGTGTGTAGATTCGATTACGGCTTACGACAAAGGTGTGCCGTGAAAAATGGAAGGTTGCCCAGCACTAAACTAGACATTCTGTCAAGTTGCTCACTCGGAGCAGAAGTAGACAACCTTATTTGATTGCAGTCTAAGTCACAAACTAAGGGAATTCATGGATCACAATTGATCTGTACGATCTGAGAAGTATGTTAGGAAGTTTGCAGTTGATTAGACCATTTGTCTACTTGCTCAATTGTCTGTAGGATCAATTGTCATTTTTATAGTCTTAATGTCCGCTTGTTTGTGAAATTATTTGTATGATTCTTAATTTCCTTAGCTCTCTATACAGGGGAATATTCAAGGAGTTTAAGGGTTTTAGGGATCGAGCAGGAAGTTTTGGAACAAAATTCCAGCTTTAGGTAAGCCCTGCCATATCAACATGAGAAAATTACTGTCATAGGTCTGTTAACTTCTAAATGATTCATAGTAAAGCTAGTAAATAACAATAATGTGATTAAAGCACAAATTCCAGCACGGAAGATCAAAGTCCATATCCAAAAGTTAACTTTTTTCATGCTTTTGTTATTACAATTTAATTAAGTAAAGTAATTTATTCACCATTTGATAGAATCATTGTCAAATGAACTTGCACGGTTATTCACGGTCATTTACTTGATAAATTACGTTTTCATTTTACTCATTGTTGATATTAAAATTGTTTAACACAAAAAAAGTGCTATAAAAAGCACAAAAATTGTTAACATGATATGTATTATCATTTATTACATGTGATTTATCTCTGAAATGTGAGCGGATATAAATCTTTCACTGTAGACGCTTCTGCTATCATGTTTAACTGTTTCTAATAATTTTTTAAGCTTTTTTTTTTGTTTCGTTGTTGCTGAATGAAATGAAATTAATTATGGATGAGACTGTATCAAGTATTGATTATTTTACTTGAATAAATTCTTTTTTTTGGGGGAATTTATGGAAATGATTTTTTTAGTCGCTTCTCTAGAATCCTACCACAACATACGAGTTAGAAATACTTTGAGTATGCGGCATAGAGCGCATTTTCTAGCAATAATTTGTGTACTTGCAAGATGTAAGAATTGTGAGACAAATAGACATCGATAATCGTAAATAGACACAGGTAGACACAGATAGACACAAATAGACACAGATAGACACAGATAGACACATATAAACACAGATAGGCACAAATAGACACAGATAGACACAGATAGACACAGATAGACACAGATAGACACAGATAGACTCAGATAGGCCCAGTTAGTAACAGATAAACATAAATAGAGCCATATAGACTCAGGTAAGCACAAATAGACTCAGTTAGGAACAGATAGACACAAATAGAGACAAACAGACACAGATAGCATCAAGTAGGCACAGAAAGGCACATATAGACACAGATAACCACTATTAGACACTAATAGACTAATAATAGACACAGATAGACATAGCAAGACATAGATATAGACAGATTGGCACATATAGAGACAGGTAGACTTAAATAAACACGAATAGACACAGATAGACTCATTCAAAAACATAAAGAGACAAATAAAGACAGATAGATACAAATCAACAAAGATAGATGCAGATAGACTCAGATATAGACAGATAGACCCAGAGAGACAGACACAAAGACAGCCAGACAACAAATCAGAACCTTTATTCTACATAAAAAATTGCAAATACTTGCCAATAGCTTTAAAAACAAAGTTTCAAAGTCAGCTTTCCCGAGTATACAAAGAGCGTGCTCAGTTTTGTGAGCACGCTTCTGAGCATGCTCAAATTCATCGTTTTACGTGCTCACCTTAGCATGCTCAACTGAGCACGCTCATGAGCACACTCTGAATGTGCTCTCGAAAAATATAAAATTTTTTCAGCGTGCTCAGGTGAGCACGTTCAACTGAGCATGCTCATGAGCATACTCAAAATCAAAATGTTGATGTACTCACCTGAGCACACTACTGAGCATGCTCTTGAGCACATCTTAAGCATGCTCATGCAAAATGGCATTTTAAGTATTAGCATGCTCATCTGAGCGTACTCTTGAGCATGCTTCTGAGCACATCTTGAGCATGTTCGTGTATTATGTCAAATTTAATTTTAACATGCTCACCTGAGCACATCGTTGAGCATGCTCATGAGCACATTCTGAGCATACTCATGTATTATACCACATTTAATTTTAACATGCTCACCTGAGCACATCGTTGAGCATGCTCAAGAGCACATCCTGAGCACAACGAGAAAATGTGGTTAATGAAATTTCAGCATGCTCACCTGAGCACATCGTTGAGCATGCTCAAGAGCACATCCTGAGCACAGCGTGGAAATGTAGTTTATGAAATTTTAACATGCTCACCTGAGCACATCGTTGAGCATGCTCAAGAGCACATCCTGAGCACAGCGTGGAAATGTAGTTTATGAAATTTTAACATGCTCACCTGAGCACATCGTTGAGCATGCTCAAGAGCACATCCTGAGCACAACAAGAAAATGTGGAAAATCTTGGAAAAATCTATGAAAATTATCCACCTGAAAATATAGTGAAACACCGAAAAAAATAACCAAAAAACTTTTAAAATTAATCAGTACAATACATAACATTTATATATGGTTTTTGCCAAATATAAATTATTAGGTAAAATACAGCGGTGGCGTAATGGTTAAGGCGATGGTCTCATATAGCAACGAAGCGGTCTCAGGTTCGAATCCAGGTAAAAGCGAAATTTTCTAACTTTGGTTTTTTCAGATTATTAATTAAACAGAATTTATTACAAATACATTTTCTAATAGTACTAATATTATATGATTAAAAAAGAGTACACTCTCTCTCTCTTCCACAAGTGAAATTAATTAATTTTTTTTAAATTTTTCATATTTATGCATGCTTAGTGAGCATGCTCTTGAGTATGCTCATTGAGCATGCTCCTAAGTATGCTCTGAGCATGCTCAACTTTATGTCACATGACACTTTTCAAAAAATGTCTCATGTCACACCACATTCTAGAGCATGCTCACGATGTGCTCTGAGCACGTTAAAAGAGCATGCTCTCTGAGCGTGCTCAGAAGCGTAAAGTAGTGACATCAGGTTTTGTATGAAAGAGCATGCTCACACTAGCGTGCTCAGCGAAAATTTGAGCATGCTCTTAGCGTGCTCTTTGTACACTCGGGTTTAGTTCGGATACATATTTTTGGACATAAATTTTGTGTCATTCTTGCTCCACGCCGATAGAGAAAATTAAATTCTTCTGTTCTATATATATATATTTAATTTATGGTGTCCGAAGCGTGTTTGCATAATTTTTTTCATAAATTTTATTGTCTCAAATTTCCTGGCAACAAAAGCCGATGACATTTATAACATATATCTTAATTTATGAGCGCTTGTTATGCCATGGGGGAGATTCTGACATCGAGGATATTGATATGAACTTAGTTTTTTTTTGGGGTAAATATATTGGATAGGATGGCCTTTTTGGATTTTTTGGTGATTTATTCAATTAAAAGTTTGAAATTTATTTTTAAGGGAATTTAAAGGAACTTTATGGTAAGTTATTTGAAATTTGAGATATTTGGTGTCATTAGAGGATAATAACTCGTCACCAGGAAGATGCTATGGCCATAAATGAGCAAAATTTACTGTCAAGGCTTAGTTGCTTACTTTTCTGACTTTACAAACCTATTTTGATACTTGACTTTCCTTTAATGACTTCTACAGCTACATAGCACTATCGCGGAATAACACTTGCCAATTCCTAATATCAGCTGAGCCAGCTTTAGAAGCAAACTAAGTTACCATTCCAATAAATGCGCCTTAATCCACAATCATCAAAATTCCTCCCCCTCTAAAATCTCATATTAATTTTCGGAAGCATACTGTGTCACGATTAATGTTATGTATCTAGACCACACTGTTGACACAAAAAAAAAATTTCCTTCTTTTCACTAGTTATGAAAATTTTTTGGCTGAAGCTTGTGTTGAGTAAATTTAGACAAGAACAAAAGCCGATGTTAATTAAATGATAGCGATGATTCATCAAAGATTTATACAATAAGTCCGTCGTGTCAAGCGAAACATTCAAGAATTGTCATTTCGGTCGATTTTTTAAAACAGAATGAATCTTGAAGCGGAATCAACTGATCTCATTAACATTACACAATGCTTAATTATCAAATTTATTAAAAAAAGGCTAAATTATGTTACAATGTAGGCTAATGAAGTAAATTTTAATGTATAAATATCGATAGTTGTTGTCAATTTTTGACAACTCATTTTGTTATTAATTATCTAAAAATAATGAAATAAATGTACAAAATAAATTACAATTGAGGTGATTTTGTTGTGCTTCATAACAAATAATTAAATAACTAATATGAATTTATTCATGTTTTTGATTTTTAATTGGAAATTGATGGGCAAATTTATATGGATTGACTTGGACTTCGGGCAAAACAATTGAAATTTAGAAGCTTTTAATTAAGAGTGTCAAGCTCAGGAACGAAGGGTCAAATTTTTTTTTCGTAAAAATTGTCAAAATTTAGAGAGTCTCAAGCTTTTTTACGAAAAAAAAGCTACATGAAGACTTTCTTTTATAAAAAGAGGATTGGACACCCAAAAATCCATTCAAAACCATCATTGTTCCATTTTCCCGGTGCAATTTTCATTTGAAAACGATTTCTTTATGGCACAATGCTTCATTACATCATTCTACACTAAGCAATGGCCATCAAACACTAATTCATGTGCTGATCGACTCTGACAAGGTTTTGGATTGATTACTAACTTTCTTACTGCAACAATGTTTCTATGTGGAGCTTAGGTTACAACAGAAGGCTTTCCATCTGACTCTGTTGCTGGCTCTGTCACCTAGTTTGTACAAATTATCTGTCCACACGTTAAGCTGACATTATGTCATTACTGTTCTGCGCAAAGTAGCTTTTGAAGCTCCTGGTCGCCCTTTCCCTTGTGAATTCCGTCCAAGTGCTGTGTAACAAGCTTGTGTTTCTGTCTCGGCAATGACATTTTTTGGATTGATTAACTAACTTTTAATATTAGCAAATATACCCCATAAGACATGATTACATAGCCATAATCCAATTATCAACCAATTTACAAAGAGATTCTCAGTCTGTGATTTTACAATTCATACAAATGCCTTCATTTGTTCCATAAAAGATTACACCAAAAAAGAATATTTTTGAAAAAAAAAAAAATAAACTCAAATCTAATCTAAATTTATGTTGCGTCGTAAGTTTAAGAAGAAACTTTTTCAGCAAATAAATATGACTTTAGAGAAGCTTACAAACGATATCGTCTACAACATTCACAAAGTCTTTTTTTTTGTGTATGCTTATAATCAAATTGGTTTCATCTTTCACATTTTCAAGTGAATTTATTAAAATATTTATGTACAACATTATTCAACAAGGAGGATAAAAGAGAAGTACTTTTTATGTATTATTTATCAAAGAAACAAGACATGATCCTACACGAGACAAAAGTCAAGATAATTTTGTGCTTACCCCTCGACCCCTCCCCCACCCGTCAACTTAATACAGACACAAAAAATGTCTGAATTTTATTAACCAAAATTACAACACACTGAGCGGCAACCGCATAAATATGGTCAAAAATATGCAAAAAATCCAGCATAACTAGCAGAAGATGAAGAAGAAGCAAACTGTCATAATTCTTTTTTTATGATGGCAATATCAAGCATTATATGCAAATATATTATTAATGTTTGTATGCTTAATGTTCCTCATCCTGACTACTTTGAATGTAAGCATGCACTAGTTCATGAAAGTGTTGTTGTGATATACTTTTGTTGGTGTGGATGAGCATACGCGTGTGATAACATCTCATAGGAAATGAGATGATACAAATCTTCATTGTATTCATCTTTTCTGAGCTTTTTGGGTAAAGTGTCTGTATGAATGGGGTGTCCATATGGATGGAGTTTTAATTGTGTTTTATATTGCTTGTTAACCTTAGTAGAGTAGCAAAAGAATTGGAACTGACAGGGTGGTGACATGATTTTAGTTTGATACTAAATTTATCAGTTCACTTGGCTTACATGTTAATGCCACTGCCACTAATTAAGCTTGACGTTGATGATATGGTGAAATCATCAATGTCACTAGATAAATGCCGCTTTGGAAGAGTATAATCTAAAATTTGAGCAATTTAACATGAGGTCTGAAGTACTCGACATCAGTTTGAACCTAAGAACTCAGTTGAGTTTCCTGAAAATTCTCTATATTTGAACACAAAAGCTTCATAAAGTTCTACATGCCATAGTGACTCACGACATAAAAATGACCAAATATTTGACCCTAGGTCAGCGGACCTCTCGATCAAGCCCATATTCCATGAAATTTGTCCTCATGCCAGAGTTAAATCGGCCATTTCTACGCCATGTGCTTTCCGGGACGAGTATCTTGAAAACCAGGAAGACTCAAGACGTCAACTCGACTCTGATGGGACTTGACCCATGTTAGCTCCTGGGACTCGATCAAATCTGGCCTGGAGCTTGAGTCACACTGTTCTGAAGCCGGATTGTCTGTCATTACTACTTCATGTGCCTTCCGGCATTTAAGTCTAACATGGAAGCTTTAGTAAAATTTCAGAAAAGAACCTAAAATAGTCTCTTAAAACCTCTCAGATTCAAAACTTCAAGCCTAGTAGAGTTAGACATAATTGCCTCATAAAACTTAACATATGGACCTGATTCAAAATCTCACAGCCACTTTGAACTTCAATAATAATCGAAAAAACAAACAAAACCAAATTTCATCCTCATCTTGTCCCTAATAATCGATTCCACTTATTCTACATATGTAAACAAATGGACACCCTCAAATATGTATCCATTCACACGAGCCATCATCATAATCGATATATTGATGTAAAAGAATTCAGTTCAAAAAAAGAATGAAAGGCAGGGAAAAAAGGATAGAAAAAAGAAAAGCAATTTACGTGTCAATTGTTTATCCTCCTCTTTTATGTCGAGTGTGAAATACGAAAATGAAAAATAATTTATCAATTTGTGGTGCTTATTGTCGATCTTTTCATTTGTGCATTCCAAACACTATCATCATTTATAGACATTCTTTTGAACATGCAATGGAAACGATTTATTTTATTTTTCTGATGTGCTTATGCGTAGAACTGGAAAAATGGAAGATAAATGAGGAATGGAATTAGTTTCGAGGTATTTATTGCGTAGGTTTTGAGCTGGGACATGCAATCTGTAAGCTAGAAACATATAATTCTTGAAAATTTCATTTTTCCACCTTACGTTGGTTTTTTGTTGACATTTGAGGGTCTATGTCGAGTCTGGATAGTCTATAGTGCCAACAGAGAGTCTTTGTAGGTCTAAGAAAATATTAGCTGGCTCTAGACAGTCTTTTGTGGAATTGAAAAGTCATTGTTGATTTTAGAGAGTCTGTAAAATTCATGGAGTCTGTCTCTGATTCCGAAGGGTCTCTGTCAAATTAAAAAAAATTTCTGTTAACCCTAAAGAGTAGTTGTCGATTTTAAAAAGTCTTTGACAACTCTTGAGAATCTCCTTTAACTCAAAACAGTTGAAGACAGTCTTTGGTAATTGTAAGTAGTCTCCGTCGACCTTAGAGAATATCTTTTAATTCCAAACAGTATCTGTTGAGCTCAAGAGAGCCTCTGTTAAACCTAAAGAATAGTTATTGGTTCTAGAGAGCCTTTGCAGACTGGAAACAATCTTTGTCCATCCAAGAGAGCCTTTTGTGATTCCAATGAATCACTATCAAACTCTGTCTCTGTCAGAGATCGAAGTCGCTTAAATCGGCTCTTAGCTTAGCTAAGCTTCGATCTCTGGTCTCTGTTAACTCAAAAAAGCTCAAGATAGTCTATGGTGACTGCAAAGAGTCTCCTTTGACCTTAGAGAATATATTGTGATTCCGAAAAGCCTCTGTCAAACTCAGACGAATCTCTGTTAACTCTAATAGAATAGTTGTTGGATAAAGACAGTCAATGATGACTGCAAAAAGTCTTTATCAAGTGTGGCTGAAGTACGTCGGCATGATATCGCAAATCGAAATAAAAAGATGTCTATAATTTAGTCATAATATCGTCAAATTTCGTCAACCCATTCCCGAATTTCGTCAAGGCTTCCTTGCCGAGTTACAGCATGTCCAATTTTGGACAAAAATACCGACGTACTTCAGCTGACAATATTTTCATAACTAATATTTTATAACATATTATATATCAAAACACATCTACTAATTTCGTCAAATTTCGTCAAGTAAAAAATTTTAAAATCGGAAGTGATCTACAGGACCTACAGCCTGTTTAAGCTGTACCTGAAGGTACAGTCAAGTCAAAAAGTTTTTTTGTATGACATTTTATATGTCTAATCATATCTAAATTTCATAAGGATTTCAAATAAACAAAAAGTTTTTGGATTGGACCATTCTCAAGTAGCTTATGTCCATTAAAGTGCTGTAGAGAGGCCTAAATTTGAAAAATTTCGTGTATGACATGTTATATGTCTAAACACATCTATTTTCATCAAGAATTACGAATTTTATAAAATATCTTATTTTTGATCCTTATGTAAACTGCTATAAAAATCGAAAATACAAAATATTTATGAAAATTGCAAATTGTTTTCGTAAAAAGTGAAAAAAATTATTTTAACTTTGGTTCTTGTGATTAAATTTTTTGAGATTGTTAGTAAACAATAATAATCTCAGATCTCATATCTTTGAAAAAAAAAAAATTAAAAAAAAAATTAAGTTAGGAATTAAAATTGTAAATGATAAAATCAAATTGCTAATAATTTTACAAAATTCTAATTATTAAGTTTTTCTAGAAAAAAATTCTTACAGCACTTTTAGAAAATTTAGGTCCTGTCTATTTAATAGAGTAATAGACTCTATTACTTTTAATCGACATAAGCAATTTACGTAAGGATCAAAAATAAGATATTTCATAAAATTCGTAATTCTTGATGAAAAAAGATGTGTTTAGACATATAACATGTCATACCCGAAATTTTTCAAATTTAGGCCTCTCTACAGCACTTTAATGGACATAAGATTCTTGAGGATGGTCCAATCCAAAAACTTTTTGTTTATTTGAAATCCTTATGAAATTTAGATATGATTAGACATATAAAATGTCATACAAAAAAACTTTTTGACTTGACTGTACCTTCAGGTACAGCTTAAACAGGCTGTAGGTCCTGTAGATCACTTCCGATTTTAAAATTTTTTACTTGACGAAATTTGACGAAATTAGTAGATGTGTTTTGATATATAATATGTTATAACATATTAGTTATGAAAATATTGCAAGCTGAAGTATGTCGGAATTTTTGTCCAAAATTGGACATGCTGTAGCTCGGCAAGGAAGCCTTGATGAAAATTGGAAATGGGTTGACGAAATTATAGACTCCTTTTTATTTCGATTTGCGATATCATGCCGACATACTTCAGCCACACTTTATCAATCCTACAAAGTCTCGTTTAATTCCAAAAAGCCTCTATCGAAATCAAGAGAGTCCGTGTTAGCCCTTAATATGAGTAGTCGGTTCTAACTAGACATTGATGACTGTAAAGTATCTCAGTCAATTCTAAAGAGTCGCTGTCAGTCCTGGTAAGTCTCTGTCAGTCCTAGTGAGTCTCTATAGACTTGCTATAGGCTTAAAGAGTCTTTACCATAACATAACATTCAATATTGAATATTGGCAATCTCATTAGGTACAAAACCAGTCAGTATCATAAAACAATCCAACAAAATATCCAAATGTTGCCTCCTACCCTTACACATAAAGCAAGCTCCAGCTAAAAAAAAAGGAAATAAAAGAGACAAAGATAGGACAAATAAAAGTAAAAAGGTTTTATGTTTATTTGTCCTACGATGTTTACCAAAATAACAAACATGCATCTACTGCCATTGCGATTACCATATATAGAATGTCTATTTTATGGATATAAAAAGAGCCATTTGAAGAGACAAATTGTTGATGCAAAATTGAATTTTCCTGGAGTCGCTTTTTTTTCTTCTACATCTTTACAATTTTTCATTCATTCATTTTTATGACATTTGTCGTAATTATATACTGCTTTTTCATTCCTTTACCACAGCCTAGAGTATCATCATAAAAGATATGAAATTTTATTTTTATATCATATTATTAAAATGAAATATCAGAAAAAGTAAAAACTGGCATCAGTAGTGCCTCTTGCATTGTAATGAAGTTAAATGAAGAGAAATGTTGCTTCTTCTTGTCATAAAATGTGTGACATCTATCTGCTTTCTATTGTGGTCCCATCTTTCTACAATTTTCTTCATTCACCCGATAAGCATATGATTGTGTGAGGATGAGATACAAAGATGATGATGAGCTTGATATGTAGGTAGCAACAAGGTCGAAATTAGATTCGTGGCAAGCTACGACCAAGCTACGACGTCCAAAGTCCTTCTTCCACTTTCACTAAGATCTCCGGATGTCTCGATCTCGACAAATTCTTGAGACTTCTCGGGTAGTTTCGACCTAGTTCTGGGAATCGGGGAACCTTTTCTGAATATGTCCCTGGTCCAAATAGAACTAATTTGAAGGCACCACATCAAATTCCAGCCTAGTTTCTTGTAGGGTGTCGTAAAGATTTCCGGAGACTACAACGGACATGTTTCCAAAATGAAACTATTAGGTAAACATTGGTCTCGTCTGGTCTCGAGACGTAACTGATACAAAGACTTTTTCCGGAATTCTTGGTACCTGTCTCGACATCTAGAACTCTTACTAGAAACTAATATCTATTGTCGACTAATGCCATCTAAATATGATTATTCATCACTAGAGCTAGATACGTTACTAAATATAGCATGGTATTTGGTATTGGTAACAGGCAGATGGAAGCATGCGATAGAGCCAGCTTTAGGAGACCCATAAATGAGGTAATCGATCACAATTGAGTTGTATGACCAGCAAAGGGAAAACAGAGAGCTACAACAATGTACCTAAATAACTCTGTCCTTTTCGGATATGTGTCAAATAATTACAAACTACCCTCCAAGTATTCAATTCAAGATTTCCGAGTTAAAATGCTCATAACAATCAAACCCTGCATCAAAAAGCTAGGAAAATAACTCTTGGAAGGAGTCTGTTGATAGAGATATTGTAGCATTTGATGGACAATGAAGTCACCAATAGAGCCAGTTTTGAGACTGAGACATGCTATGGATCACAACTGATTTGCAGCTGATCTGTTCGACCAGCGAATTAAGTAAATGAGCATCACAAAGACAGCAAAATTGTGTGCATGCTGGGATTTTAAAATGAAATTTCCTTATTTTATATTCAACTGTAAACTTTAATGATCCGATAAAAGAAGAAGCAGTTAAGGTCAAGTAAAAATGTTCTACATCCTTAAGTCCATTATTATTGATAAATCGGTTTTTGACCAAGACTTACTTGCAATACGATACACACATATTTTTTATGGTTTTCGGGTACACTAATTACGGTTGAATGGGTTACATCGTACATCCCCTTAAGGATGTAGAAAATGAATCAAATTCTTCCGGATCACATTATGAAGGTACCAAAATTTTGAATGAATTGAAATGACGCTTCATTATTTTCTATGAGATGATGTTTATTGATGTAGGAACTATTGAGTTTTATTGGATTACATGTGAGTTAAATAAGATATGAAGGATACACATATAGTTTGTGCTTTTTGGTTAGATTGTGCAGAAAAATGATCTAAAAGAGTAAATTTGATTAACATTTTATGACTTTTCTTTTGAAATTGGGTATGTTCTGGTTCTATGTCTTGTTCACAGGTTTTGGGATTTTAAATTGAATTTTTGAAGATTTTAAAGCAGTTCCTATGAAATTTAAGTCCCAAAAATTTCACCATCAGTCTCATCATCGTCTAAACGTTTCCAATTCCATCCTACACATAGCAAATTGTTTCATGCATGCATACGTACAATCTCTAACTTCTGAAAATGGTGAAATCCTTTCTCGATGACTCGGTTTTGTAATTTTGACACTTAAAGCTGCTTTTAGTTTTACTTTATTTCACTTTGCACATCATACGACTTTTAAGCTGAATAGAAACTTTAAAAAAATCCTTTGTATTTTTCGACAGTTGTTGCTGAATTCTCATTGTCATGTGGATGCATTTAGTTTTTTTTGTGTAATGTGTTGTAGGAGAGAAAATGAAGAAGGAAATGTAGACTGATTTTTGGATGTAAATCAATTTAGAGATGCATTTATTCAAGTTTGCTCCTTATGTAGCTCATCATTGCTACAAAAATTTCAAAATGACAACTGATTCAACTGAGGTAAAGCTGAAATTCAGTTTTAATCCTATCAATAATCAAGGCAGAGTTGGTAGGACTTTAGCATTAGTCTAGACTCTAAAAGTCCGAAAAAGGATATGAAGGTGTCTTTAAAATGGAGTCCTAATCTGGCTCAAAAACTCAAAAAGGATATTGTCAATTTGCTTAAAAATAGTGAATACCCCTGTAAAGTCCAAAATGAAAATCAGTCAATGCAGTTTCTTAAACTTTAGTTCTTAAATTGTTATTGAATATCTGAAAATTTTGGCAAGGGTCAGACACTCCAAAAGTACTTACTTTACTTGTATGAAAAGTACAGTAAGTACAGTAAATACAGTAAGTACAGTACTGTACCACCATTTTTGTCAATTACTGTCATGTCTGAGTTTCTCAAAATTCCATTGAGCAGTTCAAATCCAATTTTAAAAAATCAGGTTCACTTACTAATTCTTGCTAAATTGGCACTAAGAGCATTCCTCCTTAGAGGTTGGTCACCTCTAAGTGCGTCTAGTTCCTTCATTCACATCATATTCCTCTTTTCTTTCTATCCTTTTAAACGATTTAAAGTCGAAAGGAACTAAACAGTACAATTGAATATTTCCCACACATTCTATACCTGATACGAACATAGAATTGTAAATGCACGATAGAACCATTTTTTGATTGATGTTTTACAAAATGATAAAGAAAAGCCAATTTCACCATCTGAGCGTTTTTTTCTTGTACACACAAAAATGTTCCACAAAATACAAAAAAAAAAAATATTGTGCGGTTGACGTTTAATTTTATAGCTTTGAAATTAATTCAACCATGAAAACCATACGGCACAACCTTCAAAGCCATCGAATGTAAAGTGGATATTACGAGAATTATAATTGTGAAAAAAAAAAATATATCCTGACTCAAATTAAAAGTTTTATTGTGAGGGGCTTGTCGTAAATGATGTTTGGTAATTTGGGTTGTAATGAGAATCTTAACTACTTATTTCAGTAGATGTACAGACTCATGTAACCAAAATGTTGATAATCGTTAGAAAACTTGTAAATATGGAACATTTTGGTTAAATGGTGATCAATTGTGCAATAATAAAGCTCAATTGAGGGCTACGGCTTGCAATTTCTCAATACCTAATTGAATGCTCAATAGTTTCTTTTCAAGAGAGCTTGGAAGACTTTAAACAGTGTTCCGTGTTTCTTAACATCGTTAAGTCGCTGTATTAAATGCAAGTTTCATAGCTTTCCTAACGGCAACTTGATACCAATTTTCCTGTCATTTTCTGCATAGAAAGAAATTTCCGTCCTAAGCCTTCCAACCCAGAAAACACATGGCCTAGAGATGTCTGAAAATACGACCTCAGACCAGCTTAACTCAAGCTTAAAACCAGCTCAGATTCGAAGAGCTTGAAGTCGATTCGATTTTTGTATGGAAAATCGACTCAAGTCGACTCCATTCGCAATTAGAATCGACTTCGAGCTTTGCGAATAGGGGTCCGAAAATTACCGGTAATTGGGATTTGACGGTAACGGATATTTACCGGTAATTACCGGTGATTACCGGTAATATCCGTATATTTCGACTATATATATCCGAATATTTAGGGTAAAAAAATTTTTATTTTTGGTCACTTTTTTGGTAATTTTTAAAAAAAGCCATTTATAAACGTTTTTAGAGGATGGCTTGTATAGAAAAGTTGTAAAACATCCAAAAGTAAGAACTTTTGCATTAAAACTTTCCTGCAGTTTAAAATTTCAAAAAGAAAATATTTGAAAAATGACCGAAATATGGCCAGTTTTAGTTTCAGCTTGCGCTTGCGCTAAATAACAAGTTTTTCATAACCCAATAAGTACCTGAAAAGTTACCTTGCTCATCTTTCTATCATTCCTAATATTGCCTTTTCAAATAAATAAAGCACTTCTTCAGGATTCATCATACAAAATTACTGATTTTCAGATGTAATTTTTGCTAAATTTTTTCAACAGTAAGCAAATAAAAGTTATAATAATTGACTCACTGTGACAAAATGTGACCAAAAATAACATTTTTTTGATCAAAAATTACATTTGACTTTGACATTTGTATATCTTGACAAGTCTAAAAATTCTTTTGGTAATAAATATCTACATTAAAAGTTTTCAAAAATGAAAAATGTCTAAAAATAACGTTTTTACCCTAAAAATCTGTTACCGTTGGATAATCCATGTAAATGAACGGTAACGGTAATGGATATTACCGGTAATTACCGGTAACGGACGGTACGGATATCAGTTATTCGGACCCCTATTTGCGAATCGGGCTTAAGACTAGTAAAACGCTGAATTAAGGCTTGAGCCAAGCTCGTCTGACTCGATGAAATCCGTCCTTAGACCAGAGTCAAGTCGAGATTGGATTGAATTTTCCGACATTTCTACATCAAATGCCTTTCAATTTCTTATATAATGAGTAAAATCAAGTTTCCTTAAATTAAATTGACATCATTAACGAACGTCCCACAATATTGAAACCAACACAAAAAAAACTGGAGATTTCTAAAGCCTTTGAAACATTATGAAGCTTTACAATGTTACAAATCCAGTTGAATGGAAATGAAAATGAAATAAAAAAATATGAGCATATAATCTCATAGGAAGCTTAATCGTAATTGCCAGTGTAATTACCTCATTTTTATTGAATGTAAAGTTAAAAAAAAATAATTTTCAGGCATGATTGCCCATGCGACTTGAAAATGATTTCATTACTTTAATGAAACCGTTTACATAAGAACAAATATTTGGTCCAATTTCTCTTTCAAGATGAACAAATTACAGTAAAAAATAGCGTACATGCTTTCGAAGTGGTCGACTGGATAAAAGGATGTAAGAAAAGTCATAGAGTAGGAAGAGTTTCGGATCATAAGACACGACAATGGAAAGCCTTCAAGGAAGGACTTTTTTGAAATTTTTGATACAGACGTTTTGTAAGTCACTGAATTTATTTACCACATTAATTAAAATGAATAATTTTGTGGCTCATTACATGCAATTAATGGTGCAACATTCATGAACTGATGAGGTCGTTTTTTTGAGGAATTAGTGACTTGTGGTTAGGAGTAAATTACTTGAACTGTGTAATTATCATTTGTTGCTACATATGTTGGTTTATTAAAGGAATTTGGATGAATTAGAGTATTAGGTGTGCTTTGGAGATCAAAATCTATGGGTTGACCCCATGTTGGAGACATGCGACATGCGTAGAGTCTAAATTGAAGTCGTTCTTAATCAAAAATCGTCAAAACATTATATTTTCCTACAATTTCGTCTTTTTGTGCCAAATCATGTCTTCTTGTTGAAAAGAGGGTTGAATGACCTTAAGCATAGACCTTCAAAAATGACCAGAACTCAAAGTTGGCATGATTTAAGTCGATTTATATGAAGTCGACTCGACTCGACTTCGAGTTCTGATTAATGACACTATAATACTTATCACGTATCACAAATGGGAACCTGAATAGTTTTACAGTAAGGCTGTAAACAGCTACTCAACTTGACCTAGCCATTCGCAAGGCTGAGCGTTCTCTCTCCGAATGGACACAACAGCGAATGATCCATTAGAGACTTAGCTATGTACCTAAATGAACACGTTTATGAATATACTCAAAATAATTAACCATGCTCAATTTTGTGACCATACTGATGGCCATACTTGTCCATTCTTCTTTTCTGTTAGGGTTTACTCATTCATAAAATGAAAATTCATAGTAAAAATTCTCCTAAACTTTTAAATTCTTCTTTAAATAGTCTTCGTGAGAAAATTGTACAAAAATATATATTTTTTCTCGGAATTTTTAATATATCCAAATCTGTTTCAGAGTTACAGGTGGAAATTTATATTTCAGTTAACAAGAATTTTAATTAAATTTGACACAAGCTTAGGTATTAGAGATTTTTGGTCGAAAGTTTAATTTTAAGCTTTTGTTTTGTTGGCAATTGACATTATTTTTTTAATGAATTCCGGTGAACAATTTTTATGATTTCTCCTGTGATTCAATTAACTTTTTCTGAGAATTTTTTAATATCTGCCCATCTGGATTGTGGGAGAATTTACAGCAATGAATATTGTTGGCATTAAATGCTTCTAGATGGATTTGTATATAAATTTTAAACAAATGCGCAATTTATAATAATAATAAAAAAATTAAATGTGACCAGACACAAAATACGTCTGCTGCTTGGAAATAACAAGGAAATAACACTTAATTTAGTTCCACTAAGTTTAAGAAAAACACTTCAGTCAAACTTCAATTGTCTGAAATTATTTGCAGATCATCTAGACCATTGACCGAATTACAAAACATGACCTACAATGTTAACTTATTTTAAGATACCCGATCATTTTAATTCGTACTAAAAATGGACCGAAAATAGGTGTACATCCGTAGAGAAGGAAGCAGAACAACAACGCAATAAATTAGCAAAATTAGCCATTTCTGGCTTGGATTCAGAAAATTGTCTAACCACTTTATTATCGTCCCTACGATTCACATTGGATCAATAGGAAAAAAAAGCCTCAATATAAGTGTTGGTAACGGCTACGGAGAACAACGGACGTCGATAGAACACTGGTCTGTCTTGGACAGAAGAAAGCAATGAGTCAACTGATTTCTAACGCTGTATTGAGCTCCTCTATGTCTTATTGTCAACGCAACAACTACATTGTATCTAAGCAACTACATTTTACTACTCGGAACTATTGACTTTCAAGACACTAATTAAAATTACATGTCAATTTAATGTAAGAACTTGATTAGTTCTGCACTCTAGAGTTTATTCTTTAATAAATTGTTACACAAATGGATAAAAAAATTAAAAATTGATTTTTAAATCGATTTTTCATGGTTCAGTTGCCTAGAGAATGGAGTACTTAGGCAAATAACCGAAATTGTTGGATTCCATTCTCGCAATAATTGGAAGTTCAAAATTTTTTCTTACAATTTCATTTTTCATTAAAATTCTGAAAACATTTTTCCATGAGTGCCCATAAGAATTGTAAATCCAAATGCTTCAAATGTTAATTTTTTAGGCTAAAGTCTAAATCAGCTTGTCAAATTCAGACGTATTTCTTCTTTTATGAATGTTCGACCTTGTATAAATATAGTAAAAAGTTCTGTAATAAATTTTAGTTTTATTTTGAATCTTAATCAATGAACAACTAAAAAATGATTGGAATTGAAGTTCTGTTAATCCTATTCGGTGTCGTTACTTTATTGACTTATTGCATCAAATATTTCTGGAGTCGTCGTCGACTTTACGAATTAGCAAGAAACCTCCCAGGACATGATGGACTGTCATTTATTGATTCTATTAAGTTCCTTACTCAAATATCCAAAAAGGATTACATCTCAAAATTGTTAAATTTCATCAAAGATGAAGCACCGCTTACCAAAGTTTGGCTGTTTAATCACTGCTTTATCATTACCAAAGATGCCCGAATCATCAACAAAATCTTCTATACACCCGAAACGTACAACAAGCCATCATTACTTTATAGAATATTTTCAAAGAATCACGCACTTCCATCACTTAATGGAAATGAACACAAAAGACACAGAAAAATTATCAACAAAGCTTTTACAACCAAAATACTTCAACAACTTTTAAATACTTTTGATGAGAAATCAAAGAAGATTATATTAAAAATTGATGAGAATGTTGACGGTGGGGAGTTTGAGTTGATGGATTATGTTGGAGTCTATTCACTTGAGTCATTTGGAAAAAGTAATTTGAGTTATGAAACGGATTATTTTCATAGTGAACTTTTTGATGCTTTTTACAAGTAAGTTAAAGTGCTAGAAGTCTACTCGGATTTTGTATGGAAAAGTCGACTATAAGTCCATTCGACGCCAGATAATGTTCAAGTCGATTTCAAGCTCTGTTGCAATAGAATATTAGAAATGAGTTAGAAAAGAATCTTTAAGCCGAATTCCACCAATATTCGGCAGCCACATGTCATATGTCATATGTCGGCATGTTGTTAGTATAGGGATTGACAGAAAGGTTTATGGCGATATTGTAATGACATGGCTGTAGCCTGATGACACCCGTTTTTCACTTCATTAGACTCAATCAGGTCTTAGAACCTCCATCCTAGTTTATTTGGACATATTGTCCTTTACCCAGATTAAATCTAATTCTAATGTAGGCTCAGACAAGTTTACTAAAAGCTCAGTACAACACTTACTGTGTTCATATCAAAGTGCAGCAATTAATGCACAGCACTTAAGTTTCCAACCATCAGAACGCGATAGAATCTGACCAAATCGTAAGATTTGCTTCAAATTAAACTTACACGAATAGCAGAAGTTGATTAATCGATCCGAAAACGGTAAAAGGCTGGCTAACTCTTTCATGATGCTGGATCAGAGTCATGTAGGTCTTGGGTTGCATTTTTGATAGATCAACCGATTTGTGCTATTCGGATTGATTTAAAAATATATTTAATTCTAATTTCACTTATACATTTCACAGATACATGGAGTCAAGTATGGATTTCATGCCATATCTAGTCGTTGGACTTAGTCATAAGCTTTTAGACTTTCTAAATTTGGGAGGAGAACATGGAAAAATTATGAGATCAATTCAAAAATATATGGATGATGTTATTAAGTCAAATAAGGCACAAGATGATAAATCTGAAAATTCGTTGATTAATTTAATGCTGGACCCAAAGTTTGAATTTACAAAGGAGGAAATTGATGATGAACTAGCCATGACAACTATAGCTGTAAGTAGTAATTTTAGAATTTTAGAGGCTCAGTCAAGATCCGCAGGCTGGATTTTACGCATTTTTGATGTGCAGGCCTGCAAATTTTGACTGTACATTATAGTTCTTAAGGCTGAGACCAGCAACTTTAAACAAAAAATTTCTCATTAAATCTCTCAAATCTAGAGCTTTGATACCACATCAGAACCATATCAACAATTCTTGTGATGCTCGGTATCCATCATGATGTTCAGCATAAAGTGGTAAATCGATGGAGATACGGCACTCAAACTCAACCTGATTTTTCATTAGATCTTCTTCAGAAATTTACATATCTAAGAGGCAGTCATCAAAGAATCCAATGAGGCTTTTCCCAGAAGGTCCATTTATAGCTCGAGCCACATCAGGTGATGTTGACATTAATGGCTATTTAATACCAAAGGTGCAATAATACCAGTCTCAATTTTTTGGTATGCATAGAGATGAAAAGTATTGGGGCGATGATATCATCTGTTTAAACCAGAGAGGTTTTAAGAGGATTTGGAATTTTTCGTTTGCGTTCTCCGATTTTCAGGTATGTGATCAGGTTGTACTTTGTTATTCACGCGAATATTCAATGATTAAGTCTGCAATAGTCAATAATTCTTAAGCTTTGATTCAAATTAAAGCTTACCCAGACAACAGGGCCCGGTTAATCGATGCGAAAAACAGTAATAAGCTAGCGTGAGCTCTTTCAGGATGCTGAATTTTAACCAGTTTTGGATCCATCGTAATAAATGTCAGAGTCATGTAGGTCTAGGAACGCATTTTTGGGTGAAGATTAACCAATTGTGCTATTCGGATTAATTTAAAAAATATTTTTAAATTATATTTAAATTCTTTTATTGTTCAAAAGGAGGAAAACGGATCTGTTAATTGATCTGTAAATTTTCCATGAAGTCAATGGTATTTTGTATGCATCCGGGTGGCAGGAAATTCAGGTATCTCGAAAAATCTTAAAAAAAGATGCTATTCATTAGAGTCCATACTCACAAGCATGTTATACTCACTCAGCATGCTCACTAGGTACCATTAAAATGATTGACCACTTATGCCTGTATGTTAGGAATTTGGCTCTTACAAAAACACAAGTCGACTTCCATCCCCTTTAATTTCCACCTAATTTCTCAAATTTATTACACATCTAGGTTATCGTTATGCAATGAATTCAATGAAAATTTTCCTCATTAATTTTCTTAAAGGTAAAGTTGATTGCTCAACCAAATTCGAAGAAATCGAGACTGAAGTTTCTTTAGCACTAAAAAGCTTGTTAATGGATACAAAGTAGCTTGCAGAGAAGATGAGGCTAGGATTGTTGGAATTTTTTATGTATTCTTGAATAGCATAAATTGGTTGGTTGGTCAATTCGGTGTTGGTGACTCTAATTGGGGGATTTGGTTTTAGGTCTAGGTGTCATGTTACAGTCCACACTACGAAGCATAGTCGGATTTTGGATCAGCCAACCAACTTGTGTATTCGGGCTAGTCTATGTTAAATAAATTGAATAAAATCATAACTTTAATTTAAAAGCATTTTAGAATTGATTCATTTTCAGAACAAGGATTCCCAGGGGCGTATTCAGAAGTAGAGTTAGGGACGTTGCAGAATATTATACTGGGTTGGGGTCCGACCGTTATTTTTTGAGTAAAAATTACAAAAGTTTTCCCAAAATTCTCAAGGGGCCCGTGCCGTATTCCAGTTCCTGGCTACGCCTTGGCTATGTCTGGTAAGGGGCCTTTGGGGGTTAATCCTCTTTGAATTTAAGCACAAAATTCATTAATTTAGAAGCATTTTCAAGGAAAAAAATTGCAAAGAAACACCATCCTTCACATCCATTTTATATCTACACCCTGATTAATGCCAGCTTTAAAAACCACTTAAATTCTGAACGTGTTAAAATGTTAGAAGAGATTATAAAAAAATTTTACTTAAATTTTCATTAATTGAAAAGTTATTGTTATACATAGAAAGTAAGTATAAAAAAAAATTTATATTGTTTAAATCGCGCCGAGATATATTTACACATAAAAAATCAACAATAAGCTCTCGACAATCTTTGAAAAAAGAGCTGTAAAAAAAAAGTTTCCTTCTTCCCTCTCTTTCGTTATCCAAAAGAAAAATTTAATAACCTTTCTTCATTCTTGCCTTTTTTGTGTTACGAAAGGGGCAGGATAAAACTATTATATTATTCTCACTTTGCTTATTCTATTTTGCTTCTTATTCATTTTCATGCCGAAGACGGAAAAAATCAGATACGAACTAGAATCTTGATCTTTAAACAAAACTTTTCCTTTTTTTTGCCTGTGAAAATTTACAAAATGTCCGAGTGTTGTTGAGTTGGGGGACATAGGCGCTGTGCAATAGTTTAGTCGTAGGCCGATGTGACTCTGACCCCTAACCCACTTTTGCCGTGGTTATTTCTGTACAAAAGCATGGTGTTTGCCTGTAGAAAAAGAATTGATTTCGGATTCGGTTTAAATCGATGAACTCGAAGTCTAGACCAGTCAATTGAAGCCCACTCCCAAATTACACACCTTGTCCGAATGACACAAGTCGATTGTTAGTTTTTAAGTCCATCAAGATTGACTGAGACTTTGATTTGGTGCTATATTCAGTTTAAGTCGGACAATGTTAATTTGGACTCAAATTGTCGAATCCAGGAAACCATGCAAAGTCACGCCGGTCTGGAGGTGGACTTGAACTCAGTCAATCGCTTACATACCATTGTAGGTTCAATTGACTCAAGAGAGAGTAATTCCGAGATGGAACGAGATAGGCTCACATCTTGATAGGCAGACATCTATGAAGGGTAAATCTCCTAATGATGGACAACCTTATTTTCCAGCACACCTTAGTGGTAAACCTAGATCTAAACCTAGCGACACTTTGGTTCATGGCATTTTCAAACATTTTGGCACCTGTTTTCTGTCGTCGTCATAAGTCAATGGAGTCTCTTCTGTCTAGTGCTCACTAGTGTCACTGATGCCGCGTCACATATGTTGACCAACACCAAACCATTCATTCAACAATCAAACCCTTGACCCAGTCAGCCACTCATTCTAAATACATTCCTAAACTCCTCAATTTTCGAAAACTTGCTACTGAAGCAACATAAAAGAAAAAGAAACAGGAAAGTTAATAAAGTTTTCTATGAAAATATAATATATATTCCCATTCTATTCACTCCAAAAGGTGTCAACTTTATATTTATTTTATAATCCTGAGTTCGGAATTTCTTCTCTAAAGTTCTTTTTTTACTTATTGTTTTTGGGGTAGATAAATGAAGGAAAAGTAAAGCTTGCGTTACTTTTTTCTCATACTTGATACTTTTCAAATTGATGGAAAACAATGACGACTTTTGAATTCATTATATTTTAAAAAATATATTAAGTAGTTTTAAGTTTTTGAATACTTTTGAATTGAAAGAGTTTTGTGACTTTTGGAAGATTTTTTTAAAAAGTTTTGTAAAATATTTGTTTGAATTATTCAAGAGATGGAAAGTTTGAAGGATTATGTTGTAATTCTAGTGAATTTTATGGACTTAGCTTGGAAGAAGCTTGGATTGCTAATTACCTGAACAGCACAAGTTGAATTATCGATCCATATTATGGCATCTGGGCTGGCTTGACTCAC
>NW_027226327.1:0-28411 GCF_022539635.2 Chironomus tepperi | reverse complement strand
AATAACTCCCTGCAGATGAACTCGATGTAATTATTTTCTTATTCTTTATCTATCTGGAGCAACATGTCTAATTCAATTTATGGATCGTGTGCTTGATGCCCTGATCGATAAATGCTTTCATAAATTATTTTGATTTACCTGCAAGATAATAATTATTGTTAAACTTTGTAACTTTAAGAGTTATCTATTCATACGTTTTACCAATCTATGCCAACATCACTCCTTATATTAACAAAAGTATTTTTTTAATAAATATCACATAATTTCAGTTTCCCAAATCGATGATTCATTTCGAAGTAAATTATTAGGCATAGTTGAAGAGAAAAATTGACAAGACACCAATATTATCTAAGCATGGACACGAAAATAGCACCTCGACAAGATTAAAATCCACATAAATTTGTTCACCATTTTTCTCATGTAATAACGTGAAATGACCATTTTGGATAACGACCTTTCCCCTGCTCATCATCAGTATCCCAGAGTCATCAAATGTTATGTGTCGTCTTGTTGCAACTAATGGAGAATGATACTGGAATTTTATTTATAGCATTCCATCTTGGAATTTCTTTATGTCAACTTTCTCTTGAATTTCTTTGTTGTAACTTGAGATCCTAGCAATTTTCACTGTCTTTAAAAATGTTTTTGATGTACATTTTGTCGACACTGGTCTCCATTTCTTCAATTGGCTTCTTGGTTTGGTAATTCCTTCATTTCAACAGTTTCCTCAATTTTGTATGTTTTATTAAGACTGTCCGAGATGCATTCTTGTTCGAAAATTTTTATTTTCTTCTTTCTTGGATGCACAACTTTATAATCTTGAAATTTCAATAATTTTTCCTCAAATTCCTATTTGATTAAATGTTTTACTTTTAATATTATTGTAGAGCTAATAATATATACTGACTCAAATTTCTAAATCCAGTTCTCTTTATGATGCACGCGATAAATATATCATCTAGTTTATATTTTAATCCATTATAAGCCATTTATACTTCTAATTAAAATTCCGAATGTGAATTCATTATATTTTCACAGAAAATTACGATGAAATATTTAATTCTCAATTTCTCCAGTAAATCACTATCAAGATTCTCATCACAATTCACAACCAATCAATGTCCAAAACACTTCTGAATTTCCGACTTTCAACAGAAAAAATGAAAATTTTAAAATATTTTCTAATATTGATTCTGTTGTTGTTTTAATCCTCTTTGTCTTCATCTTTTTTAATAGACCATAGGAAAGAATATATCAGCGATTGACTCCTAAAACGTTAAAAAGCACTAAAATACGGTCGATTAAAAGAAAATTAAATTTGTTTACCATTTTTGCAAAAGTTGTTCAGTAACAATTGCTAAAATTCTGCTGGTCAATAAAACTAAATTTAAATAAAAATACGTTACAAAATATCCTCAAGCACATAGCCTAAGCAGAATAATAAACGATGCCCATGTAATAGTAATTCATCTCTTCAATGCGAAAAGAATAAATATTCCGAAAATACGAAATACCACACTGCGATGATTAGATTAGTTATCTTCTTATTTTTTTTTGTTATTATGAAGCATGTCATTTGTTCACGTGTAGTCAAATCGACATAATATCAATAAGGTATTTGTATGTTAAAGTCGGCAATAATGTATGTATGTTATGTTTAAAGCACGTGTCTAAATTGAAAAGAACTCTGTCTAAATTTTATGGGAAATAATTTAATTCCGATGGAACTTTTCCATATTTTCAAGTTTATATTCTTTAATTTATGTCTGTGAATTTTGTCCTTTTTTTCACAAAACACTTCAAAAAACGAAGCTAAAGTATTGTATTTGAATGAAAGTAACAGTCTATAATTATAATTTAATTAAGCATAGATGAGGCCAAAGGATACAAAATATTTCCAGTCACTTCCCAGATCGCAATTCTGCTATTTTACCCAACAGCTAGATCTAAAGTCAATAAACTTTCATTATCTTTATATAACAGGAGGTGGTGAATTTCGACATGATTGATATTTTGTGCTGTTCTGTAGTGGATTAATGCGGTGTGAGCCTTTTGAAGGAGCTGATATTAATATTAAGAGTTGCTATGGAAGTCATAAAGAGTTCGGAGTCCTTTAAGACATCCGCGGGGATGTGAAATGGCTGCCAAGAGAATCGAGACGGCTTCGATTTGTTATTAATAAACCCGAAGCACATCATGCAAAGTTGACATCTAAAACTGGATCTATCGCTGGCTGCTCTTTGTCAATTGTCAATACCAAGTGCTATACTGTCTCTACCAACAGCTACCTTCCAAGAAGCGTACTGCATTATTTACCTTAAGTCATGGTATCACCGTCATGGTATCAGATGTGCGATTCGGGACACACATGCACAATAAGACATACTCAATCATATCATCACCAAAAAGGTTTCTAAGACAACAATCTTTGATGTAAAAACAGATTGATTCTCTTTTGATGTCTATCCATAATACTCAAAAAAGGCAATTTCCAAAGAAGAAACGGTACAAAAAGAAGCTTTGAAAAAAAGGTGAACAACCTGTTGTGCTGCATCCTCCAACAATTCAATTTCTTTTTGCTCAATTCATTTTCCATTTTTCATTCAAAGCTAATTGTTGGCAGTAACGTGAATTTTTATGTTATGAATATTTATCGAATGACAAATGTTATTTTATGGGTTAGTGCACTTCTCTTTTCCGTACCTTTTTTGCTGAGTGATGCATTTTGTAAATTAATGAATGAACATCTAGCATAAATCAAAACAGTGTATACAATAAATTGGGGATATTCAAGAATGATGGTATTATCGATAAATTGAATATTTTGATTGAAAATCCGGAAAGTACACACCATACATAGTGTCTGACCTTAGTTCAGCGCCTACATGACTCTGGAATGGGACAAGATTCTATTTAATCCGACACCAGACCAGACTTGTCTAGGATAGATTTATCAATTTTTCCTTGCTTTTTTCCTCGAATAACTAGCTCCCATTCTGCAAAAATGTCTGGCTACGCCTTTGAGCGAGCTCGTGAGTATACTCAGTCAATATAAATAAGGATGATTAATTTTGTAAGACTGAAGCTTTAGAACTCACCAATCACACAAAGAGGACATCACTAATGAATATTTTTTACCATAGCATGCCACAAAACATTCAATTCGGAAAATTTTCCTCTTCATCAAATTTCCTTCGTAGAAAAATAATTATTATGATATGAACAGACATACATATTGAATTGATAGCTTCAAAAAATCTTTGTTGCTAGGTGAATTTATTGAATATCATCAAGGGGAAGAGTCACACATTTTTGATGGAAGAGTTGAAGTTCATCTTGAAAAATCTTGGAAAATTAATATTAATTTCCGTCAAAAGGGATGCTGTGATTTTCCTGATAAAATTCCTTAAAGCCTTTCTTGACATTTTGGTCAATGTAGTTTAATTAAAACGACTTCCTTGCAGATTCACAAATAAATGTCATGTTTATTTATCCGAGTTCAAATACAGACTGAACATTTTATAAGAAAAGGGGTTTTCAACTATGTTCAATAAATATTATTTAAATCTCAAATGATCGTTATAACAGCCATTCAATAAATTAATTAAAGGAGCTTTTGTTAGCTTAGCAAAAGAATAATTGGATTTATTGTGTACCTAAATTTCATATGTGAATCAATTACAGCTATGAATGATGCACAACACAAATTTCTTAATTATCAAAAACAGAAAAACTTAATTAAAAATTTTAATTGAGTTTAAATTGTGTGACTTTCTCAGAAAAGTTCTGATATTGCTGAGCATGTATAGTTCAAGCTCGTACATGAAGGACACCAAAGGACATGTAAGGATTTAAAGTTTTCAATAAATTGCAATTACGTTTGACTTTATGTGATTGTGTAATTCACATAAATTGTAAGACATACGTTACACAAGCCTTTTCTATCACATATTGTATAATTTTCATGCCTGAAAGTTTATTGGAACTTGTGTTACTTTTTTTTTTAAAGGATCAAAAAGGCATGTGTGGCCGTTATAGAGCTATCATAAAAAGTGTGGTTCGATAAGTTTTCTTTTTCATCATTTTACATCCATTCTTATTCGCATGCTATGCATATTAAGGCAAGTATATGAAAAATTCTCTCAAGCATTCGTCAATCAATTTTACTGCTCGTTTCCTATCACGCTGCGGTAATTTACGATCCATATTAGTATTTCCTTGAATCATGAACTCAAATAAAGAACTTTCATCTTAGCATTTTTAGACACGTGTAGAAAATCTGACGGAAATAGATAAAATAGAATTATTTTTGGAATTTGTTATTCATATATGCAAAAATTATCTACGCTAATTCAAGTTAACATTGTTTGCAACAATTTATGGATGCGTGGGTGGATTTACAATGAAATGATGATCACATTATGCAGTATGAAGTTTAGAATTTAATGGACATTACTGTTAATTTGACAGTAATTGGAATGTACGATCATTGTTAAAGCTTTATTCATATTCATGTCATTCCTAGTCATATGCAGGAATGAGTTCAACATACTCGTGTGTAACTCTATTTTTATAGTTCTGCTCTGTTGTGTAACTACTTGGTCATAGTGAATTTGCCGTGACCACAAAGAATACATTAATTGTGGGAACTTGTATCTTGAGGACTACTTTGACAAAATTTCATTCATGTTTTCCACTGGATTTCTAGTCAAACTTCTTTTTTAGGTTAACACTTGTTTATCGCGAACCATCCATTTAACACAAGGCTAATTTGATGTAACTCAAACTAAATGATCAAAACATAATTGAGGAAATCTTTTCCTTTATTAAATTCAATCTCAAGTGCTACCGCAGTCAGCTGTATGACTCGGGCATTGTTCAATGAATGGACCGAAATCCGGCCAAAGTTTTGTCGTATTTTGACCGAATTTGACCTTTTCGATTGAATTTCGTCTCATTTCGGCTTCATCTCGGTTTGAAATTGTATCATTTTAAAATGTTGTTGCATAGTCTACAATGTCAGACAAACTTTGACTCCTTTTACAAAGAAATCCAAAAAACTGAATAATTTTCCCAAAATAATTCGAAACTTCACTCAAAATCAATCCATAGTTCGATCGATTCCATGAATCATAATCTAACTAAACCCTTTAAATTCTCTTTCCGTGTTTATCTAGTTCAAGATTTTCACTGCTTTATCTTGTAATCAATGATTCCATAATATTTATTACATTGGTATTACTTTTCTAACTTATTTCATAAACGTCTGCATCTAAATGTCATGGATGTTATCAAGATAGATCTAGATGTAACTTAATCATGTAAATATATCGATAATATCACAATTAAAAAGCTACCTGTATTAATAATTATACGGCGTAATAATTTTATGCAACAACCAGTTGGTGCTAATTTGATGACAATTCTAATTGAAGGATGAATAAATAAATTCTGCGAAATTTTCAAGAAAATTGCAAATTAATTGCAAAATTCTTTGAATAGCTTTCAGTTCCAAAAAGGCGGAAAAATCTAGACGTTAAAAATTATATAAAAGAATCGTATTTTCTCATGCTACCTAGACATTTTTTGAACAATGACTTCCTCAATAAACGGCAAAAAGGAAACATTTACATGATTTCGTCTGATTATTGGTTGCTATAGTGCGTGGTAAAGAATTGCGTTTCATCCTTTTCATCAACATTCACATATGCGAATGATGGTTGTGAAGTATGACAAATTTGCCTTCCGGATCAGAAGCATCATAATCTCATGCTGAATGAATGGCGTAATCAAAAATTTGTTTACAATAATTTTACAGTCTGCGCGATAGATCAGTGTTATGTAAATACTAATATGTTTTTGAAAAGTTTTTTCACATATCTGTGACATTTTTTTGCGAAAATCTGTTCCTTAATAATTCGACAAGCTGTGAACTGAACCCATCAGAATGAAAACATATTGACTGTTGTAATTCAATTATGTTATATATCGAACGTGATATTATTGTACATCTCTTGTATTATTTTTATTGATGTAATAAATATTAAGATGATGAAATCGTTTATTGGAATTGAGCAATGCACACCTGGACTCTGTAAACACTTCAATATGAGTGATTATTGTTGTATTATGGGAAAAATAGTGAAAAAATAAACATTTTTCGCTTGATTCTGAACTTTTCATTTTCCATAGTGGAAGTCAAAGACTTGATTCAAGGACATTCGTTCGCGTACAGGAAAAAATCTGTTAAAATATCAGATGCTATGTGATGTTTATTTCTTTTTATTAACGTTGAAAATTTATCAACTGTCGTTTATTATTTAAATTATATTTGCAATCAGAATTATGTAGTTGATTTTCCCCTTTTATAGTTTGCTGGCCCCTTCATGTAAATATATAGTGTGTTTTTGATCTTCAAAGAATAAAGATCTAATTAATTCATATGTTTCATTCAGTTGTTATCTACCTGATAAGGAGCTTCATCAATTACAAACTTTATCCACAAACTCAACAGTTTCAAATTATTTTTGTAGAAACTTTTCTTCTCAAAAGAACAACATCAAATTACGAAATTCATCAGCTAAAAAAGACAACAAAACCAAAGTTATTAAATATTAGAAATGATGAGATAAGGAAAAGCTTCAGAAATGGCAATCATTATGATGCAATCTTAAAAATTTGGATCACATCTGATAAATATGAAACGCATATAAAGAAATTGACAGAGTTACATTGACATACAAATTACACAATCATAAATACAAGCCCGAGTAACACAATTCGGTGAATGACATTTTTCACCGAAAAAATGAGAGCTAGAGCTTCCGTCAGTATAACTCAAATACGGTAAATTAGCGGTACCCTAGCGAATACGCTGTGCTGTTCAGAATGAAATTATAATACATAAAAAGGTAGCACAGAAATGCTTATACCCTAAAGCATTTGAGAAATAGCAAAAAAAGTGCTCTTCTCTTTAATTTCATCAAAAATTCCATCATGTAATCAGCACATTTTGATTCTAGCAGATTCTATATAAATGAGAAGTTCAATGAACCAAGAATATATCATTTTCAAAATATTTTGTTCCTTTTTCCCTTCGATTGGAGCTGTAAACATTATTGGATCCTTTAGTTCATTGTCCTTCTTCTTGAATTTCATTATTGAGGTGATACGTGCAACCACGGTAAAATTCACAATTTCCAATTACTATACAGTAATAAGAAGAAGATAAACTATTGTCGATGTGACAAATACGATAAACTTTTCTCCGTTTGTGGAACCACGCGAAATAGTCAATTGATGCGTAGTATTTTTTTTTTTTGCTTGTCAGAATTGTTTCCAAATACTTTCTATGAAATTTAGGTTTCTATGTATGATGGGTTCACGAAATAGAATCGGACTATTGATATCTCAGGATTGTCTCATCCATTATTGCTCTTAAGAATTGAACAATTCGAATCATGGATCAATAAGAATGGATAAAGACATCGGGAGCCGTTAGTACGACTCATGAATAATCATATTCAATTCAATTCAATTCAATTCAATTAACTTTATTAACCAGGCGGTTGTTTCATAGTGAAAAAAGTAAAGAAAAAAAAATACAATATAAAGTTCAGTACATTTGCATATTAAAAAAAATAAAGGAGTAATTCATTTTGACTAATTCATGATAAAACCAAACTTTGGTGTACATAAGCTGGAATTCAAGATGTCCTCTGTTATATTGAACCTCAAGTTAGTGGATGCTGTTTCTGAAGATTCTCGTGATTTTGATCGTTGTGTCTGATCGACGACGATTGAAGGCCATGGTATGGAGATCTGTAACTCGTGGTCCTAAACGAGAAAAAATATCGTTTCTAGAGCCACGCGAGGAATTAACGTGTACATTAATAGTATCTGAGACTTCATTGATGCTAGGACTTTTTTTTGCTAAGCCCTTTCTTGGCATTGAGAGCGACTGCTCGCTTTTATTGCAGAATAGCATGTCAATTCCGAGGATGCTTTTCCAGAGATCTTTTTCATTATACGAGCTTCCACCAATTATGTCAAATTTCCTAGCCTGACAGTTGGGAATGAAGTGAATCGTATCAGAGCAGAATGATAATGCACCAAACAGGCTATTTAGTGTCTTAAGCAATAAGTCGTTCAGATTCTCTAATTTAGCTACAAATCTAATTGAGATTTCCGATCCAAATGAGTTATCGAGGTGAAAACTATGGATACCTCTAAGCGTTGGATCAATCTCACGCTTTCTGACGATTTTTGTTATGATGATTTCAGGGTCATCTCTCAGTTTATTAGCCGTGAAGTTAATTATATTTGCGTTGCAGAGACCGTAAGGATAGGTAGAGGATCTACATTTTAATTTATGGGAAGCAATATTTGGTATGACATTTAGGTGAATTAGGCTATTCTTAAGTACGAAATTGAATTTGCCAAATACTGCTTTGTAAATGTCATTTCTCGCTTTGTCGGAAAGGGAACGAATGTTATTTCGTGCTTCGACCAGTGTTACCAGCCAACTCTTTAAAGAGTCAGACAGGAGCACTTCGATAAGCACCGCCTTCGTCTCTTTAAAACAAATTCCTTTGACTTTCACACTTTTATCAATTAAAAGTTTCTGGATCTCCGGAATAAAATCCTCAATCTTACCCTCGTTCTTAATAAAAAATTTTAAAAGCAGTGACTCGCCGTTGATGTAATTATAATCCGTCTCCAGGTCGAGGTCTTCTGTGTCACTTGCATAAAGTTGCAGTATTTCTTCGTTGTTGTTTCTTGATGATTCCATATCAATAGTAGATCCAGTATTTTATTTTATTCACTCACTTATTATTTACAATTATTGAATAACTGTTAAAAATTATTCATAAAAGATGATTGACGGGGTGTAAAAATATGAATGTAGACTTTTTGTAGACTTATAGTGTTTGTAAACAGTTTGATGATAATAGTCGAGAAAAGTGAAATTTCAATTAAATAAAGAAGTTTTTGCAGTTAAACTGACCAGATTTGACAAGAGACTCATTACGACTGAGCAGAAATTGATTGACATCCTTTTTAAAGAGGAAGAAGTTATTTTCAGCTTTAATTTCAGCAGGTAACTGATTATACAATTTACAGCCACAGTGAGTCAAATCATCCTTCAGTATTTTCTTTTTAGCATTCACCAGCAGCAAGTCGCTCTTCCTTAAACTTCTCAGCCTGGATATCTTTGGTAGTGAGCCATCATTTGTAACCATGCATTTTCTCACCATAGTAATCGATGATTTGTAAATTAATCCAGCAACTGGTAAGATATTCTTCGCTTCTTTTTTGAATAACTCACTTGTTGAGTGAAATTCCGGTAATCCAAAAATGATTTTAAGTGCTTTATTTTGTAGCCTTTGAAGTCTTTCTATATCTATGGACCTGCACCTCGTCAGAGCAAATCCAGCATAATTTATGTGTGATTGAATATGGGCATGAAAAAATTGTATGAGAGCATCAGTTGTAAGAACTGTTCTTAGATGTCGAAGAGCGTTAACAGCACTGCCCATTGACTTAGAGATTTTATCCACCTGACCAGTAAATTTCATGTCTGCACCTATACGGAAGCCAAGATAGGTAAGCTCGCTGCACAGTATTATTGAGTTTTCTTTTAATATATCGTCTAGCTCCTTGTGTGTGTTGATTCCCATCATCATGTATTTGGATTTGTCAAGATTCACTTTCAGTAAATTCATTTCATAATAGCTCATGACTGTGTTGATATCTGATTCCAAATTGTCCATGTTTAATTGCGGATTATTTTTCTCAAGATCAAGAATCAATATGACATCGTCCGCGTATTTTAACAGCTTGGAATTCATCGGAAGAAAAGAAATGTCATTTATCATAATATTGAAAAGTAATGGTCCAAGATTTGACCCCTGTGGAACTCCAAGTTCGACTATTTCTGGTGAGCTAAGGAATTGATCTATCATTACGACTTGCTTTCTGTTCGTAAGGAAACTGTTCAGTACATCATAGGCATGTCCCCTGATTCCGAGAAAGTGGAGTTTCCTCATCAGAATTCGATGGTCAACTGAATCGAAAGCCTTAGAGATATCAAGCGATATCACTAAGGCATTTCGCCCATTGTCGAGTATGTTACTGATGTGATTTAGCGTCATGCCAATAGCCTCGTTACATCCACGTCCTTGTCTGAATCCATACTGTAGTGGATCAAGAGTTTTTTGACCTTCGAGGTATTTATTTAGCTGGTTGTAAAGAATCGCTTCAAAAAGCTTATCGATTTGAGGAAGAAGGCTTATGGGCCTGTAGTTTCCACAATCGAGTGAGTCATCACCTTTATGGATTGGAATTATCGTTGATTGTTTTAATCTGTCTGGGTAGATTCCAGTGGTGATCATAAGGTTGAATACATTTGCCAAGTGAGGTGATAATTCATTCAAGCAGTATTTCAAAATTTTAGCGCTTACACCGTCATATCCACAAGATTTATTTTCGTCTAACAGAACAATGTTAAATGCCATAGTGTCACTGTCAATTTCCTCAAAACAGAAGGTCCTGTTTATTAAATTACCAATGTATTTATGGGATTCAATCGTGGATCGTTGTGATTTCCCGTTTCTCATAAATCTTTTTTGGAATGTATTGGCGATTTTGACAGGATCAGAAACATATGTATCCTCTTCATCTTTTATTATCATTACTTTCTTCTTTTTGTTTTTGCCAGTTAATTCATTTATTATTTTCCAAGCATGGGAGATGTTTTTGACTTGTAATTTCCGGTAATAGGATTTCGCTTTTGCATTTCCGTATTGTTCAAAAATTCCTATTAAATCACCATATTTATTGACCAATTCATTTCTTGGAAGGTTCTTTTTTTTTCTCTTATCAATTTTTTCTTCTAGATTATGCAGAGTGCAAAGCATCATCTTATAGTGATCATCAGCCCACGGAGGGAGAGTATTTATATGCGATGGTAGTTTAACAACATTAACGTTTGTGCACTCGTCAATAGTTTTAAGCAGTTTATCATGAACTAGATTAAAATAGGAATTGGCCTCAACGGGGATGATATCGATATCAGATAAGTTACTCTTCAGATTATTGGCAAGCATGTCATAGTTAATTGATTTTTTTTTCAATCTTGATCTTTTTTTAGGAGAAATGTCATCGAATTGCAGCATAATTAGCATATAGTTATGATCTGACATTATTTGAGTTCTTTTTGATGTCAAAGCGAGGGCATTTTTAAATGAGGAACTGACAATCGCATGGTCAATTATCGTACCTTCAGATCCAAAGAGACTGTTTCTAGTGGGGGCTGAGTTTATGATGACTAAATTAAGAGATGACAGTGTGTCTAGGTATGTTTTCACCCGATTGTCGCATTCATTCATGATGTTTAGATTCATGTCTCCTAATAAAATTAATTTGTCTCTGTTTGTTTTAAGTACAAGCTGTTCCAAGATGTCAACGAATGCAGTAACACATCCGTTCGGACGATATACCAATAGAACATAGTGCTCATCGTTTAGCGTGAATAGCTTCATCAAAATATATTCGATATTGTCGTTTGTGTCACTGTCAATTATAACTGATTGATAATTTTTGTGAACAAACAGCAATAGTCCACCACCTTTCTTTCCTGGCTTCCTGCTCACATGCGTTGCATTGTAATTCTTTATATTGTAAGTGCTGAATTTCCCGTCGTCCTGCAGCCAGGTTTCGGTTAGTCCAATTATATCCACAAAATAATTCTTTTTATCTCCTTGACAGTTAATTAGATTTACATTTTTTTTTAAAGCTGATTTCGTCCACTCATCCAGATAATATTTAATTACATTCAATTTGTTGTGGGTCAAGCATCGAATATTCCAAGATAGAATGTTAAGTAGCGGTTTGTCTTTCGGGTTCAGGTGCACGCAGTCTTGGATCAAATTATTTATTTGGGAGTGTGTAAGGTTTGTGCCTGGTAGTTCTTTTTGAGAGTATTGATGTTCGTATTATTACTTAGACATGACGTGTTTGGAAACATAATCTGGGATTTTTGAGAGGACGAAATTGATTGTCAGCATGTTGAGGTAGGGGTCATACTTTGAACTGGAGGCTCAGTCTCAATTGA
Organism: Chironomus tepperi; assembly: GCF_022539635.2. Taxonomy (NCBI): domain Eukaryota; kingdom Metazoa; phylum Arthropoda; class Insecta; order Diptera; family Chironomidae; genus Chironomus; species Chironomus tepperi. Next base: position 16,296 of record NW_027226327.1, on the reverse strand, counting down.
ATGAGGAGGCGATTTAAGGGTATTTCTGTAGGAGTTTCTTTGATCATAACGGAGTTTAAAATAGTTTCCATCGTACAATTGGAAAGTTGGAATGTTAGTACCGACATCATTGATGTCTGATCGCAATTCATCTAGATCTGCTTCAATTCTTATTAGTGCTCTTAGGTTTTTTTCTTCTTCATTACCCTGTTGATCCTTAAATTTCTTCCTGTAGAACACCTGAATGCCAGCGTCGCTTACTACTGCATTGTCTATCAATTTGATACGAGCTAAGTCATAGCATACACGTAACAATCTCCATATTTCCGAGCTCCAGTTATCTCTTATGATATAACGTATTGAGTCAAAGTTATGTGACATGAATTGGGATTTGGCATATTGACTAGCAAGTCTTTTGATGTCGCGTGCTACATAAGAATTGAAGAACTTGATTCCCATAATCATTTCATTATCAAAACCGTCTTCGGATCTTATTGAAATTTTTTGCGTGAATACATCAACAATTGTTCTGTTGCTTTCATTATTCCGTATATTCATTCTTGTGAGTATCCTCGAGGCTTCACGTATTAATTCGGCTTTCGTCTTAATTCTTAATGCCTCAATTTCCTTTGAGTCAGCAAAACTTAGCCAGACAGTGTTATTTTCGGCAGTACATTTTTGAGTAAGTTCAATTGAGTTAATTCTGTCTTCACTACGTTGATGGACTTTCAAGAGTTCTTTCGTAAAACGATTCTCTAATGAAATCAAATGGTCATTCTGGTATGCTGCATATCTTGCACAATCATTAGCAACTTTAGTGATTTTTTCATGGTAATTTTGATGATTTTCAGCAATTTGCTGGATCATTTTTTCGAGAATTATGTATGGGTCTTCTTTCTTAGCTATCATGTCACGAAGGTGAGCAATGTTTTTATTGATCTCATCAAAAGGCACTTCAGTTTTATCAGAATCCAGTTCACTGACATCCATACTTACAAATTTCTCTGACATAGTTGAACTTTTTATATTATTATCATTAGATACAAAGGGATCATTATGTTCAGGGTGCAATGCACGATTTTTATCCAATAACAAGTGACGACTAGAGGTTCTATTATTGAATCGAGCAGAATTGAAATCAAATTTCCTTGGCTTTTTAGTGCTATTAGGAGAATTAACAACATCACTAGGTGATGGGAGGTTTCTCTTCTTCTTCTTGAAGGCTGAGAATGCTGCTTTAGCGTCCTCATTCCAGGATGCTGCATCATTATTTTGATTATCAGTATTACTCATTGTTCTGATAATTGAATATAATTTATAAACAATGTAGAAAATTAGCGATTCAATTCAGCAAACAATGGTTAATATTTACAAGTTTTTATTTGTTAATTACCAGCTTGGTTACAGTGAAATAAAAAGAAGCTTGATTTAGTTTGACCTCTTTAGGCGTTATTTTATTCACTAGAGTAATGAAATATAAGTAAATGGGCGTTTTCAAGCCAAAAAAAAATAAATTAAAATATTCACTGATGATGTGCGATTTTTTGGTGTAGTGTTTATTGTTGCTTAACCATCACTTCTGTCAATATTTAAACATACAACAATCCCTGCTTCAATGTTGTGGAAAATGATTCGATTACATTAAGGATTAATATCGCTTGTGTAAATACTTTGTTAATTTTCATGTCATATAAAAGTACTAAGAACCAAATGAATGCAACCATAAAGTGTAAACTTATTAATTTAATTAAATTTTCAGATCAATTAGCAGGAGAACAAAGGAGCTTTTATGAGAAAATTTATTCATTTTATGGATATGGATGAACATACAGTGCCAACAATTGACATGTTTCTTGATAATAATACTAAAGTGTTTGAAGCTTAACAGCTGTTAATTGGATTGATATTGTAAGACTAAATGTGGCTGTATTGATGATCTTGAGTGAAATTTTAGTTGATTTGATGATTGTAATGTAGCTGAACAGCTTAAATTAATCAAAAATCTGGTCTGAAGTCGGCGAGACTCTGTCATGGTGAGGGATTCAGTTTGAATTAAGATTCACGTTAGTCTGATGCCGGGTTTGTGATTGATCAACCAATTTGTGCTTTTTAGGATGATTTTCACAATTCTTCTGACCAGTTTTGTTGATTCGGATGTCCAGGGTAGCCAGTTGACCTAATATCAGTCAAAATATTCAATCTAGTCAACAGTAGTCCAAGATTCCGTCTAAATCAAACAAACAGCAACCATAAAACCCCTTTCATGACTATTTCAGTTCACCTGAATACCATATGCTCAACACATTCCAAAAAAAAACAAAAGAATTAACCTTTTAAATGTACCTATTCACATATTTGTATTTAAAAGCAAATCCTCTATTTACTTGCTATTCACAACACGAAACAATGAAAACTTTTTTTGTTTTTATCCATCAAAACATTCCACACGGCATTTTCAAGACTTGTTTTTTCAAAATCATCCACTTTCATTCTTTTCATTATTTAAAATTCAACGTTAATTCGCATATAGACACATATTGCTGCTACGGATGCTATTTAGAAATAAAGAAAAAAAAGTTCGTGCGAGAAAAAATAAAAAACTTTTGCAATAAAAAGCTTCGTCAGTTTTTAAAAAAAGCTTTTAGAGAGTCAAGAAATAATAAAAATTCACTCGTTGTTTCAATAGAGATGCTTCAAAGGAATTGAGTTGATTGTGGTTGGGGATGGAGCGCATTTTATGGGATTAATGACTAATTTTTTATTATATTTGAATTGAGGACTGTTCCTGAGTGGACAAAAATACATTTTAAGTAATTGATGACAAGTAATTGTCCTGTTGGTGACTAGATCTAACGTTGCAACTAGTAGATGGCAAGTTAATATCCAATTGATGACTAGTTCTAACGTATTTTTGTCCATTTGGGTTTAAACGATGCAGAGTGGATCAAAATCCGTTTTGAGAACATAATGTGCCAGAAAATCTTGAAGCTTGCTGCTCGAGCAACACAATTTTCAGTTCAAAACGTCATGTAGAAGCCGTAACAGCTTCAAATACTTGAAATCGTTCGAAAATGATCCTTATAGCCATTGTAGTCCAAATGATGTGTCTAAACACACAAGTGTGACCACCAAATTACTAAGGAATGACATAAAACACTAGCCGGGGATGCTTTCGATCATGACTAAACACCAAAGTGTCTCGAGGCACAAATAAGTTCAATCAACACTGCTAAATGCTGTCGTATTATAAATGCTGTCGAAAATTAGTTCAATCTGACAAAATGTCTCAAAAATTAATCATCACCCATCCACAAAAAAGCTATCAAAATGAGTAGAAAAGGAAGAAAGAGAGAACAAAAATTGTTCATCCAAAGACGAGAAGAAAAGCAGCAGCAGCAGCAAAAAAAGAAGAGAAAATGTTGATGAAATAAAAAAAAAAGTGTTTCAGGTGGAAACTTTATCTACAAGGATTTCCTGACCAGGTATAGAGAAAAAAATACTACAAAGGTAACAGCAACGACTGCACACAAAAAAAAAAGAATCAAACGTGAATTGCATTTATGAAAAGCATGTTTTAAACTTGTACTTGCTTTTAACACGTTCCGTTCACAACTTTTCATTGCAGCAATTAAGGGAGGGTAAGGATAAAAAAAAATTATTTTTCCCCTCTCATTCACAGCATCAACAGAAGCATAAGCAGTTTTAAGGATGTTAAAACCTCAGAGTTGTAGCTTTTTAACTTCAATAGATGAATGAGTGGGTAAGAGGGAGCACAGACTGAGTACTGAAAGTTAAAACTGCATTTGTGTTGAGATTTCTTAATTTTTTAAAAGCTTTTTTTTTTTTACTTGCTTTATTTTTTTTTTTCGTTGTGTGCTCTTTCCGTGTGTTTGACGTCAAAAGGTTATTCAAATATTCAAGTGAGGAAGTTTTCAACACATTTTTGCATTTACTAATGCTTACTTGTGTACAAACAAAAAAATAAAAGAGAGCACTTAAAAAAAAGTTTTGTAAAGACATGATAGAAAATGGCTTCCATGCTTTGAATTTTTTAGTTTTGTTTAGGATTTGTGGATGATTTGTTTTTTGTTGTTGTTGTGTAGAAGGAGAAGTCATGTGGGTTTTGATTATCATGTGGAGAGTTTCATTCAAATTTTTAATCAAGATAAAATGTGGTGAAGTCTATGGACTAATATATTTTAAAGGCATTGAAAAAGTATTTGTGGATAAAAGTTTAAAAATGTTGAACTTTTGTTTCAAAAATAATTCCAAACAGCACAATTAGGTTAATCAATCGAAAATACGGCTTTGATGACTATGACTTGGGATTGGACTTAAGATGGATCAACTGGAATGAGCTATTCATCCTAGCAGGCTTAAGTGGAGCTGAGAGCAACACTCACGAGCATGCTCATCTAGTATATTTAACATGAGCAAACTCTCGAAAGTATAGTCTTTTCCTGTTAGGGTCTGGGATGAATTTGATGTATTTTAAAGTGTTTAGCAAGGCACATGGTGCTGAAATAGGTAAAAATTAGGCATTACCTTTTAATGACACCCTTATACAGCATAAGACTTTGACAGAGTCAAACGAGCCTAGTGTAGCATTTTAAATCATTTTTATGGCTTCTGATTTGCAGATGTAACTTGGACTTTGTTGCTTATTATATTGGAATAAAACTAGTCAAAAGATGATCCAAATTGTAAATTGTTGTGAAAAAACTCTTCATTTAGACTAGATTTATTGCCTTTATACATCATATAACGGATTTCAAAATTTTCATACCCTAGCTGGCAAAGAACATACTTTCTAGAGCTGAGTAAGCTGATAACACTCTCGCAAGTACGGTAGACTAATATTTTTAAGTTGAGCAAGCTCTTGAAAGAATGCTCATTGCCTGTTAGGGATAATGATATCAAGAATTTTTTAGCATCAGACGACCTATTGCTTAACTTCTTTTGGCTGGGCTACTGGTTCATAATCTCAAGGTCCTATAGATGGTTTAAGCGTAAAAAATCAAAGATAAAATTGGTTTATCGGCGGCTAAAAATTCCGAATTAGTTGCTATAAAAGACAACCAAATTAAGAAATTAGGTAGATATTCAGGCTCAGAAAGGATCACTTTAACACTCTGCAACACAAAATCTCAAAAGAAACTACCCCAAAAGCATGGAAGTATAGCGTCACTTAATCCAGATTTCCACGAAGAAGAAAAAAATAAAATACCCAATGAATTTTTCATTCCACTTCCTTTTCATATTTAAAATCTTAATAATTGAAGTAACCAAAAGTGCAATTACCTCAATCACAATCCACTTTTGTAAAGAAGTAAAAAAAAAATAAAAATATTATCAATTTTCTCATTTCCACTTGTTTTGCTAAAGCATTAAAAAAATATGTTTATTTTACATTCACACAGCAGACATTCATAATCTGCATTTGAGCACCTTTCATGACCGTGATGACTAAAATGTACAAGCCATTATTAAATTCCATTGAATATTGCAAACATACGAGTGTATTTTTCTTGGAAAATTCATTACGACCAAGAAAATTATTTTTTTTTAGTCGAATATTCTCACTCACTGACGCTTACGTATTAAACTTGTATGCTATGCTACTTACTTACTTATGGGATATTTGAGAAAGTGCAAAATTTAATTTAATAACATTTGTTTTAACATTTTGCTTCACTTCACTATGGCTTCCTTTAAATATACCTCTTTAAAATGCAGTTCTTCTTTTTTTTAATGGTGTTTTATGTACAACAATTTTTCAGCTCTTTTGCTTCCTTCGTACTTTTTTGTTTTGCTGCATTGTTTTTCATTTTTATTCTCGGTTCAAGATAGTAAAAAAAATTTATTGAATGAAAAATTTAATGGAAATATTTGAGGTTAAATTGTGGGATTTTATCTTATTTAATTTGGGTTTAATCTAGGAATTGTAGTGCTGTTCATCAGGACTAGAGGTTTACTCAAGTCTCAATTCTAATGATTTGAATTGGAATCGTGAAACAAGAGCGGGATCGAGACCAGGACCGAGTATGGAATCGAAGATAGGACCAAGACTGAGACAACAAAGGAATCCTTCGAAATCTTGCTGTCGGTTTCAAGAAACCTTAAATAAAACCTAGCACACTCTAAAACATGTCGTAAACTTAAGTTGGAATGATTAATATCCGATCAGATCACCGTTAGTAAATCGTGGTGCCATGCCGATTTGACGGTATGACTAGTCGTGTTATTGTGCCAATTTTGAATCAAATCCGGTACTTAGTCAGATTAATTCCGATCTGATGCCGAATATTTGACCAAATTTGTCCTGTACTGCATCAAATTTTGTTGAGATCAATGAACCAAACAACAAACTTTCAAACCAATTCCAACTACTGACCCACTTTGACAAATATAAAATACTTCCCAAAAAAATGAATAACAATGGCAATTGTCTAATTCTAAGGTAAACATAGTACCATTATAGTCATCAATTCAACCACAAAACAGCAATTCGTATAATACTTATGTAACTGTCACTTCACTATCACATAACTGTAATTTATTTCCTCTATTACTCAGTGTCATAAGACCTTTTTTGTTTTATTTCATTCATTTTCTTTTTATCGCTCGTTGGATGGTGTCGGTAAGGGATGACATAATTATGATATTTATTTATTATTTCATTTTATTTAACATGGAAGTGTAAGAATTGTGTCATATCAATTGAGGAGTTAGGAATGGAATTGAGAATGTTTTTTGATTTTGGGAATTAAGGTTTACTTATTCATACTTGGCTGAGCATCAATTGTTATCCATGTCACTTCTTAGATGGTGCTTAAAGCTGACTCTTCCGCTGGGTTCCTTCTGTCAATTTCCAATGCTTCCTTACTTAGCTGGCTGTACAGATCAATTGTGATTCATGGCATCCAGATAGCTCCTAAAGCTGGTTCTATTAATGACTTTCGTCTGCCAGTTGCCAATGCTTTCTTATTCTGCTGGCACCATTGTGAACTATGATTATCCATTGGGGTCGACTAATGCTGGCTCTATTGCGGGCTTCCACTTGTCAATTTCTAATACCAAGTGCAATACTTAAGGTGCTTACTTTCACATACTGGTCACCTGAAAAAGTGGAATCTAATCAATTTGACTTCAAATAAAGTTCTAGTCGACTTTGATTTGAGTGTTTGATATCCAGTAAGGATAAAAACGTCAAATTGTGACTGAATCAATGGCTTCAGATATCAGTTTAGTAAAACAATATTTCTGTGTAGGCTGGTTTGAATAACCAATTTAGACGACTGAGGTGTCATACTAATGCCAGACATGGTTCTGATTTATCGAAGCTTGAAATATTTTTGAATTTTTTATGTTCATAAAGCAATCAGGAACCAGTTTTTCAAGCACATATTATTGCACTTTACTAAAGACACCTGTTTATACCCGAGTAACTCGTCCCAGATCCATTTCAACATTATCTTCCAAAAAAACAGTCAAATTCCATCTTCTTCTTTAATTACCCTCCCCAAATAATCCTCATTTCTAATCAATCAACCAGATTCATCAAAATCGCTTCCATTATGTCATCTAATCGACATTAAATAACACAAAGAATGTCTGTTAATTGATTTTAACAGCATTTCAAATTCACTTATCTTAACTGTTTATTTTCACATCATCGAATGAAGTGAAAAGTGTTCATTCCATCATTCCATGGACAACAATTCGAAAGCAGACAAAGAAGAAATCTTTAATGTTTGTCTGACAAAAGCAGACACACGAGTGACGATAAACAGAATAGAAAAATTCGATCAAAGAGACATTAAGGTGTTGATGATGAAAATTTCCTTATGTGTTCCGAATCAAAGCATCACAAAAAGGAGGGAGAAGAAGTAAACAGATGAAAATATCCTCTGAAATCAATACACAACAAGATAAAGTTTTAATATATATCGAAATGCCAGATAATGCCACAGATTTGACAAAAACAAATTCCCTTATAAAATTGCAATGTCTTCTTCTTTTAGCCTTATTGTTGCTTGTACAAGGATATGCTGTGTATGGGGGTAGATTTCAAATTGAGATAATCATTATATATGAGCTTGAAGATAAGTTTTAATAGGTTTTTGAGTTCTATTTTTGTTGTATTAACCAGAGTTGCAAAACAGGCACCTGTGGCAGGCAAAAACCGTACAAATTCTTAGTAATTTGTAAGGTTTTTCTTACAAAACCATATAAATTATCAAAATTTGCAAACAGGCACCTGCGACAGGCAAAAACCGTACAAATTCTTAATAATTTGTAAGGTTTTTCTTACAAAACCTTATAAATTATTAACTTTAAAATGATCAAATTAGGGTTTCCACTACCACTTATAAAAACTGTAAGATCTTTCCTAAGTGAAAGAACTTTCTCAGTTTTTATTAAAGGTCAGTTCTCAGAAACCAATGAAATCAAATTCGAGTACCACAAGGAGCAGTGCTTTCACCAACTCTCTACAACATCTACACATATGATATTGTAAGAGAAACAACCAACAATATCGCACTCTTCGCAGATGATACTGCATTGTATCATTCTGCAGAAAACTCAGCCGATATTGTAACACATCTACAACACACTGGAAGAAAAGTACAACAATACATGAACAAATGGAAAATAAATCTCAACAAACAGAAGACTCAAGCCTTATTCATCACAAATAGGTACTCCAGGCAACTTCCAAGAGACAACATCAAATTCCTCAACGAAAACATCAAATGGGAAACCGAAGCTAAATATCTGGGAATGATAATCGACAAGAGAGTGACATTAAAGCAGCATGTAGAATATGTGACCAACAGAGCTCACACTGCACTAAGACTACTTTATCCCCTCATCAGCAGGAACTCACATCTCGACGTTCGAAACAAACTTCTCATCTACAAGCTAGCCGTGAGACCCATCTTCACATACGGCTGTCCAGCATTTGAACGGATGGCAAAAACACATCTACAAAAACTACAAGTACTACAAAACAAATTCTTGAGAATTGTTCTCAACAAAACAAGATATGAAAGGATATCAGATCTACATACTGAAGCAAAAATACCTCTATTGAGGACTACGTCGGAAAGTTGCAAGCGAATTTCAACACTCGTCTTGCGTCGCGAAACACCGAATAAACCACAACATAAATTAAAGCAAAACAATTTCAAAATAAAATCAAAAACTAAGTGATTGAATGCGATAAGTCAGAATCCTTAAAAATTTAAATACAAATGCAAATGCAGGCAAACTTTGTACATAATTAAGTTAAAAATTTAATGAATAAAAGGTTTATTTAAAAAAAAAAAAAAAATTATAAATTATTAAGAATTTGTATGGTTTTAGCAAAACAGACACCTGTGACAGACAAAAACCGTACAAATTCTTAGTAATTTGTAAGGTTTTTCTTACAAAACCATATAAATTATCAAGAATTTGTACGGTTTTTGCCTGTTTTGCAACTCTGGTATTAACCAAATATTTTTGAGGCAGTTCCCTCACACAAACAATTGCCGTCAACAATGAACATCCACGTACATTATTATTGAGTCGAGTCAATTTTCATGAAGGAAAAACATTTTTTTGTGAGACGTCCCTGTGTGAGAATGTGACAAGTACCTACTTATTTAATAGAAAAAAAAATACACAGCATTGTCAGAAGTGTCAAAAAGTTGTGATTGTTTGTTGGTTTATGCGAGGAGGGTTGCGATATATACTCACTTCTTATTCGTCGTCTCATTGTCAGTAATTCCGTTCACAGTGGGGATATTTTTTTTTTTTTATATTATTTTCGATATTATATTGAATTGTGTAGTCGTGTTTATGATACGTTCAATGTAATTCCACTTCTTATTTATCCTTCTGTGATTCTTTTGACAAAAAAAATTAAATCACTGATTTTTCTATAAGTATTTTTTTTTTGTGTACTTCAGACGTGGTAGAGGGTTGCTAATACTAATTGAACTTTTGTGTTACGTCCTCATTTTGTCGTTTATTTTATTTGCATGTATAGAGTTTTTTTTTTGGTGGGATTAAGAAGTTTGAAGTGCACTTGGTGATTTTTGACGCATTTTTAATGAATTTTTGTATTTGAGTTTTTTTCATTCGAGTAACAGAACATTGTAGGCAAAGGGACCGCTTTTAGGTACCGTAGTTGTAATTCTGTACCATGACCATGAAAGCATGCTCTTTGTCTGTTATAGAGAATATTTTGCAGGTTTTGTAGTATAGTTGTGAGAACTATTATTGATATTCTGTGTATGTGCTGTGAATCTGCTGTATATCTGCTGTAAAAAGCTCAAGTCATTCAATAGATCCGAAATCTTACATCAGACTGCTGTAACTATGGCATAGTACCTGATTCAAACAAAATTCGGCTTCAAGTCAGAGTCATATTGGAATTAGGAATTGAATTTTTGATTGATTAACCGAATTGTGCTCCAAATTCGGATGCGATTATTGTTTGAGAATCATAGAAAAGTGCTTCAATGTGGAATTGGTCAGGATTGAGAGTTTCATGAACCATTGCTACACGGAAATTGTTTAATTTATCGTAAATATTGGATCCAATTAATTGATTTAAACCCGAGCAGCACAATATAGTCAACAGGGCGCAGCTATGTCGGAGGTTGAAGATGAGACATTAGGTTGCTCTAATGACTACGTTAAGACTGATTTATAATCAGTCTTGAGGTGAAAAATGGAATTTAACAAATTGTCCTGTTTGAGGAAGAGAAGGGTTTAACAGATTACAGATTTAAGTACTATTTTGTCTTTGGCGGATCTTAATGAGGCTTGAGAATTTGAGTTTTCTTGATTCTTGTTCAAATGTTAAAGAACAGAATATTCAAGATTCAAGTCAGAACAACTTATACTCAGAGAAATTTGTACTGTTTACTGTCTACATTGATTCCACACCGACAAACCAACACACAGCATCCCATTTGTCAAATAAAACAGCTCAAAAAAAGAGGTTGGAACTTAAAAAAAAATCCCATCTAAAATAAAAATCGTGTAAATGGCAGTAAAATGAAAATTATTTTCAAATTTCATTTTATTGAGTCAAATAAAACAAACAGAAGCAAACATGAGGAATTTGTTTACCACAATCATGATAAACATACTTCGACTTTGTTCGAGTCTAAAAAAAAAAACACATTCACAACCACTTTAGGGAATAATGTTAATGGCTCTGACATTCAAAAGGCCTTTCATATTTTTTTTTTCAGTTCCGTTTTTATTGCTCCCATGTAATATAAAATGGCACACACAAAACGTCGATACACATTGCTTAAAAAGGTGCTTTTTTCAATAAAGTGATAAAAGTGAATGTCATAATCCTCTATCCATATACATTTTATCGCTGGATTTAAATTTTTTTTCTTTCTTTCTTTCGTCCAAAAAAAGGAGCCTAAAAGTGCCTAAAAGCTATAAAGAAATGAATGAAAAAAAAAATGCTATAAACTTACTTACCTGTTTCATGCTGGAATGGCGAATGTTTGGCATTAGGGAATTTGCTAGACATAAAGCATAATCGTAAAAATATCTTGATGGAAGCTTTAATTCTGTATGGAAAGTGGATGAATGGGAGGAACATAGAGAAATGTGTTGGAGTGAGTGTGAGGTAAGAAAATGAATTCCAAGGGATGGTAACAGATGTGGTGAAAAATTTGAAAAAAGGAATGAGATTTTAGGATTCAACCTGATTTTCCTGCAATTTAGATGTGTAGAATATAATGTTGGATTTGCTTATAGCAACGGCACTGCGATCGATGACCTGTTGCACCATGTGTAGATGTGTAGAACTGCAGTATAGTTTGTTTCAGACTGTAGGCCTGCGTTTTTGTCTGCCGGCTGTAGTTTTGGATGAACTCTACAAAATGTAGACAAATTTTGCTTAATATCGATGCTAAAAATGCTTTATTTAAATCAGGTATTGCTCCTCAGATATTGAAATTAATGAATCCAAGCACTGGAAAGTAACAGAAGTTAAGATGTAATTGGTGTTCTTAAGGGATGTGTGCTAGGAACTTTAAAAATGAGAAAGAATTGCGAATTTAGCACAGTAAAGAGCTATTCCAGGAAACTGATATACTCAAACAGCACATTTTAGTCGCTGGTGACCCGCTATGTCGTCATGCTGAGGATAAAGCTTTGGAAAATCACTGAAAAGGTGACCCAAGTTTGTTGCACCGCTCTTGAATGGGATCCGCAGGAGGATAAACGCCATAGAGCTCCTAAAGCTACAAAAATGACGAAAAGATGTCAATTCATCTGTCATATAATAGAATGGGAACGATGATACAAAAAGAATACTTTTACCAACTGTTCATAATTTCAATAAATATAGCAACAGAACATAATATATTTAAAAACCTAAACTGATATTCATATTCATTAGTTACCTACACCTCAAACCTTTATATCAAACATTTATTGTTGAATTTATCATCCATCTTTACAAGAAATTAATTGAAATGAATAAATGATATGACTGTAACATTTGCTGTACTTATCTTTAAAGGTAAATGCATATAAAAATTGAATCATTCAGATACGTTAAAAAAAATCATAATGAATACCATATGGTTTATATTTCGAGTCTAATGTAATAGCAATCAACTTCTCCTTCTGGTTGCAACCGTATCAGTAACTGAAAATGTGTCAGAGTTGACATATAACTAATAATGAAAATACATTGCAAATGCCATGGTAAATTGTTGATAATGGAATATATATACCAGGTGCATGAATTTTGTTTTAAATTAAAGAATGTCTATAACATTTTTTTTTTGTTCATCATCATATATTTTTTAATAAAAATGGAATCCTAAAATTAAAATTAAATGAAATTTAAAAAAGAATAAGATTTTTTTGCAATCTTAACGCCCAAATGATACCTAATCACAACAGTTCATAAACAAAGGTCATTAAATGAATTACTGTTGATGCAATCTAAATAAAAATATATGGATCGCGGTGATGTTTATACACAACATTAGTGCAACATAGTAACTTTTTTTTTTGTCCACTTTTGATTTTTTTTCTTCGTTATTCTTCTTTATACATACAAAAATCTATCATGACATTACCGTACAGCGTTATTTTGCAAATAATCATCCTTTTTGTTTCTTCATTAATTTTCATGCCCTGCATTTGTTTTTTTTTTATAAAAATAGTTCAGAGCACCTTAATATTTTTCATTCGCTTTTTTTCTACTTTCAATAACGAGGGATAAATCTTTAATAATTGTGGTTCGCTCCGCAAACGCAGGAGACCAGCCCTGGAGACCATCTGCATCTTACAGTCGTCATTAGATTTATTCATAGCGACAATGCGAATGTATCTCAAGGATTCTGACGAAAAGGTCATTTATGTTTCCGGAGGTCTTGCTTCATTAAATTTTAAACATTCAATCGAACCTGAATCGAGCATTTACAATTTTTGTAGTTCAATTTGCTGTATTGTCAAAGATAAAGTAGCAAACGGTGCCATTTCGTGAAATATTTGAATTCTTAGTCATTTTTGCTAAGCTCGTAAGTACAATAAGTTCAAATCTATGCTTTTTTTTAGTCAATCAATCAATCGATTAGCATAGCAGATTAAGTGAATTATTCGATCCAAAATTCGGCGTGACTCTAGCACACCGAACTCGGCATTTAGTTAGGATCACGTCAGCTTTGGGTCAACGAATTGGACTATTTGAGATAGCTAAAAATCGGCTAAAGCGTAATTCAGAGCTTGTTTTACTTAAAAGTTTAACAGATATGTGAACAGAATCCAGGTATTTCATATAGAGAACAGTTTTATCAGTTTCTCAGTTTAGTCGGAAGAACTTGCTTCACTACTTGACCTTAATCATGAGATTTATTTAAAATATATACTCTGATTTTGTATTAAATCGTCCAAAGTTGCAGGACTGTTGGCAAAAAGTTCAGATCTGCATTGAACGAATATTAAGGTTCAGTCCAAATCTTTAGGTCTGCGCATTTAAAATGCAATAACCTTGTGTAAAATACGCAATTTTTATTATGGCTAAATATTGACCACCTCCAATTCCATGACTTTGATTTATCAAAAAAGTTTCCATTTCTCGACTCATTTAATAAATTTCTTTTTTTTCTTATAAAAATAAGAAGGAAAATGAATTTAATGAGAATTTCGACGACACACACTGAAACCATTTAGTCCATACTACGCACGAACATCAGTGCCATTTAATATACTACAAATGACATAGTGTTATGACGAATAAAATATTTTCATTTAAATTCACTTTCCAACCTATAATTTTCTTTGTATTAAAATTACTATTATATGATAATCATTCTCTAATTTTAATTATAACATCTATGCTTAAAACTTTTTTTTCATTATTTTTTTCATCATTTTCTATTTTTAAAAAAAATGTTTTTTAAGTCCATTTAACTCATTAAATTTTTTTGTTCGATCTCGATGAAATTTGTATCTCGATGATATTTGGTTTCTATGACTTTATATTTTATTTTTTGGATTTTTCTTCCTTCCTGCCTGAAAAGAAAATTTTTCTCTTTAAGTTGAATTTTCTCCTCATTTCGTCTTCATTTTATATTATTTTTTTGTTTGACATTTCCGGCACATCCAAAAAAGATGAGTTGAGGAGACATGAAGTGAAAAAATACTGGCGAATATGTGAGTAGTTATGAGACGGAGATGTATGTGGTTAAAAATAAGAGATGGAAATTTTCTCTTTTTTCGAATAGGAAGCGAAGAGGAAAGATGTGTCAATTATTTTGAACTTTGCTTATTTCCAAATCATCACATTATATTTTATTGCATTAACGCTGCATCATCCATTCATCGTCCTTTTCTTCCTTTTAGAGAAAGTTTTTTATCCTCTACCTTTTTTTTCTATTTTCAGTTCTTTGGGATTTCACGGCTGGCTACTGTTCTGTGGGTTGAGTATTGCTGTACAAAAGTCGCAAAGGGCAATAAAAATTTATTGGTCAGAACGCCTTTTTATGTTCGTTATATTTGATGTTGGTCTTTTTCTTTTATCCTTGAGATTAGTTTTGTCAGATTTTTGGGAAGATTTTTGTTTTGTTACAGCTTGAAGTCGACTTGAATTTTGAATTGAGTCGAGTCGACTCGAGTTTGACTGTCATTTTCATTATGGATTCTGCCAGAGCTCAAAGTCTAATCGAGTCGACTCTAGTCGACTTTTTCATGGAAAATCTGATACGAATTTGAGCTCTGGATTTTATGGAGAGTTTTGGAAGTCTTATCAATTAGTCAAATGCAACCTCGACGATGCTCTTGAAATCGACTCGATTCGACTTTGAGCTCTGTTTTGAGCCCAAACGACACATTTTCTTGAAGTTTTCATCAATAATACATCTATTAATGCCAAATGTAAGTTCAATCCATCTGACGAACTCTTTAAAGGATCTGTGACGCAGTCATTATGAATTGTGTTGTTCGAGTAATCAATTAGGATGCAAGGCCTTAGCAGACAATGAGTAAAGTCACGCAAATGTGCATAATTTTAAGTATACTCAATTAATATAATTAAGAATGCTAAATTCTGTGAGAATACCCACAATCGTGCTTACGGATTGTCCTGCTTGAGTTCTTATCCTGTTCCTGTTCATTCTAACAAGAACAAAAATAGCCTTTAAACCAAATTGTCCATTCTTCACTTCATACCAAAAATCTAACAAAATAATCAACGACATCAGCACCTCTTATGACCAATCATTGTATTGCAAATACACAAAAGTCAAATGTGAATATTTATGGATAAAATCGAATAAAAGAATTTGCAAGAAATTGGACAGCATAGAGGCACAAAAAAAGTTTATCGTTTTTAGAGAGAATTAAACTTAATGATTGTCGCTTTTCCACAATTTCATTGCAGATTTATATTTTCAAACTCGTGACACCAGTCACGTATATCTTTGAGAAATATTGCTTTTACTTGGCGCTGTACATCTATATATGTGAAATAATTTAATAGAGAATGTGAGTATCATGATAATAAAAGAGCATAACATATGATAAACATAATGACATCGCATCTTTATACCTATAGAGCATCAACTGTTATGATATAACCACACAATAGTGATCCACCTAAATGACAATCATATCGTCCACTATCGCTCTCATGCGATGCATCGTATCAACTAATCCCCGTTCTGTTGTTTCAATGTGTTTGTGAGCATTATATCTAATTTCATAATCATATAATAATGTTATTGTTAAATCCATACAAAAGGATGATGTTCGCATGATTGGTTAGCAATAGACCATAGT
>NW_027226326.1:0-28545 GCF_022539635.2 Chironomus tepperi | reverse complement strand
CAGACCTGAATGTGAATGAACTTCAGTAAAAATTCATTTACATATAAAAAAATAGTCCAAAATAGGCCTGCAACTCTGCAGATATCATTAAAACATAATAAGCTATAGTCATCGCTTTTCCAAAAAGATTTTTTAACTGCCGCATATGTAGAACATTTTCATCGATATATATTGCCGAATATGTAGAAAATTGATGATATTTATGATGAATTTTACGACATAACATAAATATTTTCCCACGCCAACATCTTCCGTTCCTCTCATTTTCTTTTAAATACTCATTTCATGTCCTTGAAAGCTTATATTTGTATTCTATGTCTTTCAATCATCATATTCGTATTGGGCGGTGGTCCCCTGCTTTGTTGATAATGGTTTGAGATGATAATAAAAAAAAATTATTTTTTATATTCTCACGAAAGCTTTTCAGGCTCTCTGACACAGAAAAAGAGATGGAGAGAGCGAAAAGGAACTGCGGAGCTTTTTGAGAGTGAACAAAATTTTCCTCTCGCCATTTTTTTTCTGTTCATGATTTCTTCACGTTCTATGCAAAAAGGAAGAAATTAGAAAGACGGCAATACCATGACTGAATATAAAAATCAGTCTCGTTCGTGCTGTATAATAAACGGAACGTTTTTAAAATTTCGCTCGCATTAAAAAAAGAATTTTTTTCAGAAATATTTTATAAATCAAGAGAAAATTAATTGCTAGTGGATGGAAAAATGAAATGAGTTAGAAAATAAAGGAAGAAAAATTTCATGAGAATAGGAAAGAAGCAATTTGTGGTGAATCTGTATTGTATATAAGATTCCCATTCATAACTTGTGTGTGGTATTTTATAATTGTGAATATTTTTGTGTTTTATCTGCCACAATAAATAAGGCAAAGCATACGCAAGGGAGCATACAGAATACATTTTGGTGGGGGAAAGACAGATAAATGAGGAAGCAGGTAACTACCTGAATCTGTGTGTCTAAAACACTTAATGGAATTGTTTTCCCATTTTAACATTAAATATACGTCGACAAAAAAAAATCCCTAAGCTGAACACAATTCATCCTATTTACATGTATTTATAAACGATGGTGATACATCCCTTCTACAAAAATATGAATACACAATAGCCGGTTTTTTGTTTTGTGTGTGTGTTTTGTGTCTCAATTCTCATTCACTCGTTGTTCATTCTGTGGATAAATATATGTAGACATGTGATTCTTACAAAATCCATTCAGAAAAACTCACTTTTGATAAAATAATATCCATATTGTGTAAATAAAGCAAGTGCTAAATAATAAAACAAAAAAAAATTTAATTTTTTATGCACATCCATCGTAGTCGTAGCGAGAAGCAGCATATTCATCGTATAGATGATAAATAGCAAATAAGCGGAAGGCACAGAAAATATAACAAAATATATGTGGCGAAAAATGAATTGAAACAATAGATATACATACTGCTACTCCTCATGCATAATGTGAAAGCCTAGCTTGTACGATTCCTATTGACTATATTCATTTATTTAAAAGCAGAAAAAGCCATTGTTAACGAGTGGCTGAATGAAGAAATAAATAAATAATAGAATATTTCAACATATATACGTGAAAATTCATAAATTGAGGAAATTGACCGAGTTAAAGAAAAATAAATTTTCAATGTGCTGCTGCTCCTCTATGTGCATTGAGTACAAAAAATGCTCGAATATAATTTGGCAGTGATTTCTCGAAAACTCATTGAGTGAAAAAAAAATGTTAAAAAATTTTGTGTCGAAAATAAATTTTTAGTGCGGAGAACAAAAAGTGTGCAGGAATTTAATATAATGAGAATTTCATTATAATCAAATCTAGTTTTGCTGCAAACAATCACAAAAAACTTTTTTTTTAAAAAAATAAAAAAATTCAGCAAATAAACACAAAAAACAAGCAAATTGCAGGAAACATTGCGGTGCAATAGCTAGACAACAACATAATAATAATAATCATATAGCATATAAACAATAATTCAACAACAGACGATATAATGAAGGAGCTTGGATTAAAACCAGTTTATTGGATTTATACGTTCGTATGTCTCTTCAATTTTCTAGGTGAGTAATAGATGAACATAAATGGAATATGCGCTTGAATACCTTCTTCGTATTCCATCCATTCTTTTATTATCAAATACAGCATTTCCTTCTATTATATTACGTTAAATTGAAGGTTTGCTCCGTTCATTCATTCACTGAAATTTTTCGAAATTAAATTGTAGAGTATGATATAAAAAAATACCATTGTGAAGGTGTTGAATGAAGCTACACGAACTTTAAAATATCTTTAATGTCGATTTTTTTGTGGTTGTTTGAAATTTCATGAAGCTTTTTTGATGGGAAAATTAGATAAAAAACTTCCAAACATTTTCTATGTGATTATTGAGTTTATATTTTAATCTGTTGTATTGTTACATTCATAGGCATCCCTTTTTGTTCCACAGAAAGCAACAAATACAAATTGAGATAAAATTCGATAATCTTTTTGTGCGTTAAAAATAGAATTGTGTTGTTTTGAATGTAACAAGATAAAAGGATTTTATAAAAGTTCAAAATAACTCGAAATATGAGATTTTAATGGATTCTTAGAATTCTTGTGTGAAAATCACTTCTATGTTATCTAAAAAACCATTCAGATGTGATTTTTGAATTGAAACAAAGTAGATTTAATCTCTATATTCAGGTTGATATTTATGCATTTGACATTGCAATGAATAAACTTTCCAGGAATCGACTTAATCCAATGTGACTGCTGTAAACATTGTTCATGTAAAGCTTTCAAAAATGAGAATATTCAGACTTTATAAATTCCAACGAAAATGTTATCACATTAATGCATGGAGCGTCTGTCATTTGTCATACTTTTCATTATATCATTTAGCAACAACTTTTGACAATTGTAAACTTTTCGACGAAAAATTTATTGTTAAGTCGCAATTTTCAGTTGAAGAATTTTTCTCGAAATTATAAAAATTGATTTTAATTGAAAAAAGTTGTCAATTACAGTGAAGTTTTTAATTATTAATTAATAAGCCTAATTAACTAACTAAATTGGATGTTTAAATTGACAATTATACTTTTGGACAGTTAACAGCTGACCTTTTAAGTACAATGTCTGCTCATTTGGTTTGTAACGATAGGCTAATTAATGAAAATTTTAATGATTTATTCTAAATTGAAGGTAGATTGAAAACTACGAAATAGTTAGGGACCTTTCACTTATTTCTAGGGTTGGGCAAAATCGTATTCGAATATATTCGAATACAAATATTCGAATATTTTATGAATATATTCGAATACATATTCGAATATGCATTATTCAAAAAATTCCGTTGCAATTGGTTTTTTCAAAGTAATTTCTAATCACATTTGTGAAGTATGTAATTTCATACAAAAGTTGATCAAAAATCCTTTTTTTGCTTATTTAAGGCAAAAAATTAGAAATTCTCAATAAAATTGCATTAATGCATCATCATTTTTTCGTAAGAACATTATTCCGAGTCAAAGATACATGTTTTAACACAAATTAACTAAGATTTTATCATTTTTTTCCAAAAATGAGCAAAAAAAGGATTTTTGATCAACTTTTGTATGAAATTACATACTTCACAAATGCGATTAGAAATTACTCTTTGAAGAAACCAAATGCAACGGAATTTTTTTGAATAATGCATATTCGAATATGTATTCGAATATATTCGAATATTTTTTTGTTCATATGCGAATATATTCGAATATATTCGAATATTTGCCCAACCCTACTTATTTCGTAATGCAATTAAGGGTGGGGTCGAGATTTTGATACGCCTCAAATTTCAATAATTTTGATTATTTCAATAGAGATTTTGCTACGGACGGGAGGAAAGATGGTCAAAAAATCAACTTAATAAGGAACCGTTCTTGGTTAAAAACGTATATCCAAGTAGTACAACTTAGTCACTAGGACACCGATAAATCGCTATGTAAACAGCAAGACGCCCTAATTGACAAAAATATGTTGTGACTAGTTAATGACAAGCCAATGCCTAGTTAATAACTAGTTCTAAAAATTTTTTATCGACTCGGAACGTAAAGATACTCTTAAGTTATCATGACGGCTGGTTTTTGTATGTCACATCCAATTTAAGTTGCAATTTTTGAAGCTTTAATATAAAATTCTCATTTTCGTGCCGCTCGTGAAATAAAAAACAATTAAATTTTTATTTCCCCAAACTATTGATATCAATTTTACAAATTAAAAGTCATTAAGCACACAAAATTTATAGCCTCAGTCGTAAACATCTTATCTATTTGTTGAAATTAAATTTGATGAAAGTCAATTTATAATAAACATTTTGAAAACTATGAAAAATTTTTACGATATAGATTTTATGATAAATGAACATAATGAGGAATAATAAGAACGAAAAATCGATTAAGTAATCAAAAAGTAAACTCATTTAGGAAGCTCAGTTAAAATCTAACAACAACATGCTTTTGTGAACTTTTTATGAATAAATAAATTAATCCGTTGAGCTTAATGAACAAGAAATCGGTTAAAAAAAGCTAAGTTAAATTTATGCTCAAAATAAATATGGTGTTGTGCAGTTTCAAGCTCGTAAACTGCTTTTCAAGGCTGTAAAAACGGAGAAAATTAATTTTTTCGGAGCTTATTGCTCACAAATGTGCTGAACAAATAGTTTTTATCAATGCACAGAAAATCGATACAGATGGCAGAAAATTGTCACAAAAAAAAAGTTAATAAATGCATAAAAAAAAACATTTTACTTTGCGCATCCATCAAAATATTCAGAAATAGCTTCGACAGCTACGTCAACAAAATTATCAGTTGTAGTAAAAAGTATGACAATTGTTTGTCTGTATCTTGATAAATATGGCATTTATTGGAAATTTTTAACATAAAAAATCTGTCATAATAAAAAAAACTGATAAATTTTATCACATACTTTAACCGATGCACATGGGAATTTATGGTTTATACATCACAAAATGTGGATTTCCAAGAAAATATCAAATTTAAAAATATTTGGTATTAATATATATTTTTGGAATATGAACGTTGTTGATTCATTGAACTGATGTAAATGTTGACAATATCAATCATTTTTTGAGTAACTTGAAGCTTTCATTGAGATTCTATGCAGACAATAGCTTCAGCTGTGGGAGAATAAGTGATGAGATTATTCAACTTTATTGAAAACATCTTGAAAGATTTGACATATGTCTCTGTAAGCACTCGTCTCATAAATTTCATATTTTAAAAGCAGGGGTGGGCAACCTTTTATTTTTCGTGGGACATCTTGATGGCAAACTACGGTTCTTGGCATTTTCAATCATTTTGACGACACATAATTGTGTCGCGGCCCACAGGTTGCCAATTACTGTCTTAAATTGTCTTTATTAACAACTTGACAGAAATCTTCATCAAATTTGAGACATTGTAGGCTCAAAAATTGTTCCTAGAAGCTTTTACACAATTCCGACATTTAAGTTTATATTTGGATTTTCCCCTAAATTTTCATATGAATTTAATTAAGTTTCAAAATAAACCAAACACAACATGAATGTTGCCAAAAGCTTTAATGAAAACATAAACAAGGTAAAAAGTAAACAAACAGATGTAATCATTGTAATAACAACAACAAAATACCGGTCATGAGCAACATGAGAATTCATGGATGGAAGGTGCATTTAGGTAGTAATTTTGAAAATGAGTTTTATCATTTGATGTTCTAAGGCTAATGATTGAAATGAAGAAGAGGGCTTATGAATTTTGAACATGAAAGTTCAAAAATTTACAGAGTAATTCATGATAAGTAAAACTTTTTTTTATGAGTTTGAGACATGCAAATGTTTGTTCCTGAACTAATCTGCAGGCTATGGTTAGAGCAGGGATATTATTCCTTCAGATAGACCTTTATGTACATTTCAAATTGCAAACTGCAATTTAGTAATCAAAATTCGACATTGCATTCATTTAAGCTTCCATGGCTGAATATGAAATGACTAAAATGCTTTTGATCGTCACAGCTTCCAAAAAAGCAAACATTTGCCAAAAAGTTAGTAGCCTATTACTCCATTAAACATGAAAAACTAATCTCATAACGAGCTCATAAGTGAAAAGTTCCACAAAACTCTCATAAAGCCCACAAATATTATGATGAGTGCAAATCCACTCCGAAATGTAGATAAGTTGAATCTGGCACTCAAAAAAAAGAAGCATAATCTAATCACATCGTAAATTCATTGCAAAGAGAGCACTCATTACTTTTATGAGCAATTGCATCGCTTTTTTTATATGCCGATGA
Source organism: Chironomus tepperi (assembly GCF_022539635.2). NCBI lineage: Eukaryota > Metazoa > Arthropoda > Insecta > Diptera > Chironomidae > Chironomus > Chironomus tepperi. The sequence goes on along the minus strand of NW_027226326.1, from coordinate 22,215 downwards.
GCTTCATAATTCCACAAACCGCCTCCCTCTCATCATATCTAGAACTCTTTCAATTTACACTACCAGACACCAGCGCTTTGCTTCATTTAATGTGTATAAAATATATATATATATAAATATTTTTGTTACCCCATATAAAACAGAATTATATTCTTCACGAACCGTAATCGTGTTTATGGCATAAAATGTGTACATCACAGTGCCATTGTATCTGTTGGTATAGGAAAAAAAAAAAAGTATGTTTTCTTTTGTATTTTGCGTTCATGTTTAACTTTACCCCATCATCATTATAATTAATTATGCGCTACAATGAGAGAAAAAAATTCTATGTATGCTTATATTAGGGTGGCCAGAGGTATTTCGCATAATATCGGGACACTTTTGAAAAAAAAATCGGGACATTTAAAAGTTTGGCACTATTGGGGTACTTTTGGGCTATTATAGAGTCTTATTATACAACAAACTAGTTAAATTATGTTAGAAACTCGCAAAAAAGTGCATAAAATATTTGAAATTCCGATAAAAATATTTTCAGTCCTGGGCTTGAATCCGGACCTTCAAAACAAAAATGTTCAAAATTTGTCAAAAATTCCAAAATTTGCATGGAATTTTCGAAAAAATCGGGATATTTAGAGACTTTTTGGGGACACAGCAGCAAGACTGTAAAGTACAGCAGTGTCCCGGCAAAAATACATCACATAGCCACCCTACCTTATATAAAAATGAGAAAAAAATTTTTTTTATGCTGCACGGATATCACAGGCAAAAGAATGTATAATAAAAACAATAATTATCATATTCACATCCACAGTAAAGGCAGAAAATTTTGTAGAATATGAGCTAAATTTATTTCCTTTTTTTTTACTCATTCACTGTCCAGTATCAGCATATTTGGACATTTTGCTTTGAAAATGAGGATGCTTTCAACCCATCGTTTTACTTTCCCCAATTCTATATATTCTCACAGTGTCCAAAAAATGGGTGAAAGCATTTAATTAATTACCGGAAATATACAAATATCGTACAATGGTGATAACGGAAGAAAAATGTGTCAACTTAATTACACAATTTTGTTCTAGTATCACAGCAGCATCACATGATACGTATAATCATCAACGAGAAGCGAGAGATAGGAGGACATAAAAAAAAGAAGAACTTGTAGCCGGAAAAAAAGCTTGAACAAATTAACTAAGGTCAAAATGTTGTGATGCTTGGGAAAATATTGTCAAGGCCCGAGAATGAAAACTTTTTTATCTCTAAAGTGCTTTCTGTGCTGGTTGATACAACACTCGACGAAAGAAGAAGCAGAATAGGAAAAAGTTTTGTGCATACACGGGGCATGAATTGAGCGCTTTTGACATTTTTTTTATGCAAATATTACTTTTGAGTGAGAAGTCGTTAACATGATGCACGTCTTTTAAGGTTTCGCTGTGGGTGTCTATGGTTTTTGACTTGAAAAGGATATAAATATATCCCGCAGTGAAGTGATGAATTGTGAAGTAGCTTTTGGGTAGTGTTGTAGAATTTTTCAAATGTGCCGTGTGGGAGTCGCTTTTAAAATGACATAAGAATGTCCTCAATTCAATCGATGATTCATAAAAAATTGATAAACTTTATCCACATCCTCAATTATAGACTCCCACACCTCCTTAATCAGCAGTGCTGTCCAAACTATTTTATTTCACAGCACACCATGGTAGTAAGCTACGACCAAAGCCTCACACGCCATGTGGTTCATGATATTTCCAAAAAATTATCCAACAGCATAAAATTTGGACACCACTGACATACAGCACAGCAAATTACAAAATTAACACGTCAGACTAAACACCAAGCAATCAAATATTACAAATTGGAGTACATAACCTCACTTTCCATTAAAACTTGTTTGTAAAAAAATTTTCAAACTCTCGTTGCTTCATGCATATTCGAGTTTGTCGACTACATATAATTTATAGGCATTGACTCTATGTCTCTGCTTCTTGTGCTTTTTTTTCCATCTCCATCACCCTCTCAATTTTTGAATACAAATTGAAAGTCATTGATATGCAAATAGCGATTATACTTTGGAAAATTATCGCTTCATCTATCGCTTCTCGCTTTTTTTCCTCTCATTCTATCCGTTTACATTACGTTTAGTCTTAATACGTGTGAATGTTATTATGCCTTGAATTCTTTTTTGCCATGACTTTCTCTCTATTTTTTTTTTTGGTAATGATGTGACTTTGTGGAATTTTTTTTAGCTAGGAAATGTTTATTTATAGATTAAATATACTTTAAGGCGTTTTAACATTTCCACCTTGAAAGGCACTTCAAGTATAATGGAAGTGTATTGTTTTGGAATTGGCGCAACATTAAACGCAATTGTGAAGCGTGGAAAATTTTTTTCTTTTAAAACTACCTCAATTTTTTGGCTTTTTTTTCGTCAGAAATCGATACGAAGAAAAGGAATTAGAAAAAGGGCTTTAAGACTCTATACTCATTCATTATGGTGTGAAAGATTAAAAGTGAAACTTAATCACTGTAATTATATTTGAAGGAGGGTTTAATAATGGTTATTTCACGTTGCCAAGAATGTTAACAATAGATAATTATGCGACAACGCTTGTTTCATGCATAATAAAAGTCATTTTAGTCTTGTTTCACTTAAGGATATTGTACTCGTTATGATACCTATAATTTTAGAAGAAAATATTGAAATTACGTTTAGATTATCGAACTTTTGCTAAGTGATTGTGCTAGATTATCACGGATAATCTTACTGTAAAGAAAATGCTGGAAAAATATTGAACGAGTTGATGATGGAATATTGATGTTGAGAATTAGAAATTTTATGGTATTTTAGATAAACTTTTGTGAAGTCTTATGAAGGATATTTGGGAACGTTTGAAAATTAAGTAACGCTGGAAATTGCAGTTTTAGACCCTTTGCTAATCTCACCGTGACTTTTTGTAACAATATCCTGAATTTGTACTCAGTAAGAAGCTAGGGAAGCCTCGTAAGGTCTGCATCAGAATTGTAGGCTCCTTCTAAAGGTGACAAACTTCAACCGACGGCTCCAACGATATCGGAATATGTCAACCTTTGAGCTGGCCATCTGCATAAGCTTTAATTTGTCGAGCTTTCGTTTATCACTTCCACATGCATGCAAACTCTCTTCTGCATAAATCATTCGTTATCTAAAATTCATTCTTATTCCACATTTCTCAAAAATAAAACCCAATTCACAAGTACATATCGTAAAATCAATATCAAGAAGTGACAATGAGCTTCAAACTCACACAATCGAATCCCACACAAAAATGCTTCGTGCTTTAAAGTAATACGATGAATATACATACATTTCCAGATATGGATAAATGAAAGGAGCATAAAAAAAATATTTTACGACAGTGTCAAGGTCGTTCCATTATCGTAAATCTCTTCAACTGATTATTCAGCTGTTCAAATTTAATTGTTTTTTTAACAAGCATACATACACACCCCCTAGTTGAAAAACTAAAAGTCACAGTACCATAAATGAAATTTGAAATGTAAATACATAGAAATTACGAGGGAGAAAAAGAAGAAATTAAAAGGAATTATCAGATTCAATCTACATAACGAGAGAATTTCAGTAGAATAAAAAAAGAAGGAATGTGAACTGATTGGGGACTGAATAAGGCTTCCGTGGGAATATAAAGGAGTGAGAAATAGGAATTGAGTAACAATGAAATACGAAATGAGTTCACATTTATCGAGTCGTAGGTCATGAGAATGTAAAAGAAAAGCTTTATTTCCTCTTTATTTCATTATTTCTTTACTTATTGTGTTTTCCTTCAATTTTTCCTCGTTTTTTATGGCAAAATTCTCAACTAGAAATTCTTTTTCGGATCTCTTCAAAGGCGATCGCAGACAAGAAGACGTCTGAATAAACGAAAAAATTCCTTAAGACATTGCTGGAGATTTTGTCTATAGACAAAAAAAAAATATTTCGCTGCTTTATTTACAAAAAATATCTTCTTTTTCCAATCAAAAGTACTTTAAGCTATGCTTGTGATACTTGAAAACACTCGGAAGAATGTTTGGAGGTATACGAAAAAAATTTTGAGAAGAAAAGTTCTTGAAATGAAGAAAAAATTTTTGAAATTTATAAGTGCCATCAATAATGTATTTTTAGGTTCCTTTGAATCTGTCCCAGTGACATCGTTTCTCTTTTATATTCATTAAAATTCATAAATACAGCAGTGTCATGACTACTTTTTGATAATTATGAACATCAGAAGTTAAGTACAGAGTATTAATTTGGAAGTTTTAAATAAACATGACAAAGAATAAAGTTTAAATTGGGAATCCAGAAACTTTCATACCAGCACTGACCCGATTGGACATAAAAAGTTACAACGAGTTTGAGGAAAGTTAATGATCAATTGATGACTAATCAAAAGAACTTTGTCCACACAAATTAATGAATTCATTAAAAATTTTCTAAAATACAATGAGAATACTCACATACATAAATGAATGCATTCAATCTATATAACTGAGCATGCTCTACTTTGTGAGCATACTCAAAAGCACACACTTTGCTTATACTATAATCCTACTTCACTAACGATAAATCCATCAAATTAAATGAGAATGCAAAATTTGACTATTTGAAAAAAAAAAACACTTCAAAGTGATGCAAATGAAGAAGAGACCGTTACGCCCTGTGACATCCATCTGGCTCTCAAATACAAGCGGCTTCCATCTGATGTTAACTTAGGCGGAACCTTTAAAGCTCCTTGGCAGATCCTTCTTCATTTGTATCTCCCAAGACTATTATCCTTTCGCAATTTCCCTACCAAAAAACCTTCCTCGAGTGTACATTATTCATTGTATCCCATACCTCATTCATAAAATTTATCCATTCCGCATGTATCAAAAAGTTCTTATTCCATCTTCTCAATTTATCTTGTCATTTGAAACTCAAAAATTAAATTTGTTAGAATTTGTTTATTTTATTGAGATTTAAAATTGAGAGCGGTAGAAACAAAAAAAAGGAGAAAGTCATTTTTAGCACACAATTTTCTTTCATGGAAATTTTTAATGAATAAATTTTTCTAATCAAGATTTTTTTCTGTACTTTTTATGAGCGTTTTGAGACTCTTTTTTATTTGAGTTGAAATTTATATATATCTGATTCTGTTATCATGGGAACGACATGAAGAATGAGAAAAAAAAAATCTTGATATTTGACAAATTTATTCATAAATTAAATTTTAATTTAAATGAATGAATTTTTATATTTGAAATATAAAATTAATGAATATGAACAATTTGACATTTGACTGAGTTGAACGACACTGAAATTTAATTTGACTGAACATTTTATACGCTTTTATTTAGGTTGCTCTGTTTAAGACTTTCAAATTTTCAAGTACCTACTTCGACCACTTCTACTTAATTTCAAAGGCTGAAATTTGGCATAGTGGTGTATTATAGGCTAATATAGAACACATTAAATTGAATTTTGCTCTAGTTAGGGCCAAAAAACTAGTTTTTTAAGGCCAAAATCTACGATTTTTTGATATATTTCTGCTTTCATGTAAGCTTGAGAGCTGAAATTTGGCATGAAAGTATATCATAGATTACTCTGTACTAATGTAAAAGGAATTTTGCAAAATTTTAAAATTTCGTTGTAGTTAGAGCCCAAAAACTTGTTTTTTTACTGAAAATTATAGGATTTTTCGACATATTAACTTCATTTCTTATCCGATTGATCTGAAATTTTAACGAAATCTTTCATTAGGCATTCTTAATAAAAAGCAAAAAGATTTTTGCAAAAAATTGAAAGTTGACGATTTTATAATAACAAACCCTAGTTTTTGGCCTGTTTTAAATTATAAATTTATCTTCATGGAAAACAAAATCGTAATTTTTTAAAATATGTGTACTCTTTTCTAGTTAGGACCAAATTCATTTCGAATTAAAATTTAAATTGACATTTAAAAGCAATTTTTAGTCTTCAGTACTGATTATTCGGATACTAACAATTTTTGATAAAGAAAACTAATTCAAAATATGTAAAAAAAAGTTTTTTAAATATACGCTTTTATTTAGGTGCAATGAAAAGTAGAAAATAATATTTATATTCCAGTCTCAAATTTAAAAGAGACAAATTTTTAAAATTCGATAAAGAAAATTATAATAAAAGCGTGGGCAAATCTACAGAAGCCATTATCAAAGCCCACGCTTTTATTATAATTTTCTTTATCGAATTTTAAAAGTTTGTCTCTTTTAAATTTGAGACTGGAATCTAAATATTATTTTCTACTTTTCATTGCACCTAAATAAAAGCGTATATTTAAAAAACTTTTTTTTACATATTTTTATTTTTTACTTTTTAGTTTTCTTTCTCAAAATTTTTAATATCCGAACTATAACTTCTGAAGAATAAAAATCGCTTTTAAATGACAATTTCAAATTTAATTTAAAATTAATTTGGTCCTAATTAGAACAGAGTATACACATTAAAAAATTTCGATTTTGTGTTCCATGAAGATAAATTTATAATTTAAAACAGCCCAAAAATTAGGGTTTGTTGTTATAAAATCGTCAACTTTCATTTTTTTTCCAAATTTCTTTTTAATTTTTATTAAGAATGGTTAATAAAAGATTTAGATGAAATTTCAGATCAATCGGATAATAAATGTGGTCAATATGTCGAAAATTCCTTTAATTTTGAGTAAAAAAACTAGTTTTTTGATCTTAACTACTACGAATTTTTAAATTTTGCAAAATTCTTTTTGCCACAAAACAGAGTAATCTTAAATATACTTTCATGCCAAATTTCAGCTCTCAAGCTTCCATGAAAGCAGAAATATATCAAGAAATCGTAGATTTTGTCCTTAAAAAACTAGTTTTTTGGCCCTAACTAGAGCAAAATTTAATTTTTTTTCAAAAATCTTATTAATGTGTTCTATATTAGCCTATAATACACCACTATGCCAAATTTCAGCCTTTGAAGTTAAGTAGAAGTGGTCGATATAGGTACTTGAAAATTTGAAAGTCTTAAACAGAGCAACCTAAATAAAAGCGTATAAAAAGTAAAAAATAAAAATATGTAAAAAAAAGTTTTTTAAAGATACGCTTTTATTTAGGTGCAATGAAAAGTAGAAAATAATATTTAGATTCCAGTCTCAAATTAAAAAGAGACAAATTTTTAAAATTCGACAAAGAAAATTATAATAAAAGCGTGGGCGAATCTACAAAAGTCATTATCAAAGCCCACGCTTTTATTATAATTTTCTTTGTCGAATTTTAAAAATTTGTCTCTTTTTAATTTGAGACTGGAATCTAAATATTATTTTCTACTTTTCATTGCACCTAAATAAAAGCGTATCTTTAAAAAACTTTTTTTTACATATTTTTTTTAAAGTCATATCAAGTTTACGTCCTACATTAATTTATTCGCAATTAAATTAAGAATGAAAATAAAAATCAATATAATTGAATTTATCCCGGAAAGCACGCGGCGTAGAAATCAACGTAAATCCGGCACCAGCTGAGCTCCATGTCGACTTGACTGCCATTTTCACGCCATATCCATTTCGGACATTTTCCGTTCGTGACAAAAAATGCGAGACCAATTTATGGAATCTCAATAAAAAGTAAACGCTCTAAAAAGAAGAAATCAAATTAAATATCAAAGTCAACAAAACATTTAGATAATATTACCTTCAATTCATTATTTCTGATTCAGTATTTATGTCAATAAAATTTGGATACTTACAAAACACAGAAAAGCAATTTCATTAATGTCTCAAATTACTTTTTATAATGATGTCCACAAAAAATTGAATTTGACGAGTTTTTCAACGTTTATAATACTCTAAATTTTAATCAGCTTTAACAATAAGAAGCCAACTTTTAATAAATGGAAAGTAATTCTCAAAATTGTAAAATCAAGAAGAATTAAAATTATCAGGAAATGATTAGAATAATAATAAAATTTATAAGGATTATGAATACAGGATTTTTAAATTATTGTTCCAATGAAATCATACTTCCAAAAGTTTTAATCTGTATCAAAAATTTTTTGTCGGTAGATTTATTAAAAACAAACCCTTTTACTAATTAAACGACTCATTGTTAAGCAAATTATTATTGCCAAATTTGAAATTTTTTAATTGAAATACAAGATTTTCTAATGAAATGCTGAAAAAGTTGTTTTCAACGAGAAAAACTTGTTTGATTTTCATTTCTGAAGTATTTTCATTTAAAGTTGGCAATGAAATTAACAAATTAAATTAGCAGCTAGACATAAAATTTAATTTTTTGCTGCTTCCTGAAATAAGATTATGAAAAATAATATAAGTTAAGCTGTGAGACAGAAAAGAAGAGTTTGGATTATGAATTGTCATAATTTTGAGTTTTTAGGCCTTCGCGGAGGCCTGTCTTATTGAGACAAGGAGCATGAGTTTGAGATTCTACTGGATTCAAACTGGATCTGACACCAAAATGGAGACACGCAGGACTGTGACCGATTTGACGGTATGTTTTGTCCAATGGATGATTTGCTTTCCCCAACTGCACGTTGCATGACCCAGGGTTTATCAATGCAACATAACTAGTCACAATTTGTGTGTCGCGAATCACACAAACCGGGTTGGTATGACTAGAACAGCGAAAAAGCATCCGAATCCAACCACACTTTCCCTGGGATTGAACATTGCTGCTCTGACCATTGCCGCTTTTTCGCTGCTAATTTCCGCTTTTTGGCTCTTGGTCGAATTTTTGATCGATTGACTGATGTGTGCTATTTGGGTTAACCATAGGTTATATTATATTGGGATATTGAAGGAAGTAGGATGTTTTTGAGGACATTTATTTGATTCCATAAAACCAATAATTCCTCAAAATTTTGTTATCTTCTATTAAAATGTATTCTGTTCTTGAATACAAATATTCTGATTTGTTTACATTATTCCACATTAATTCATTCGTGCATTCAAGACTCTACAATTAGTGCCTTCGTCACCTCTATAGTGTTTTTACACATTAACATTAAATAAAAGTTTTATATAATCCAGTGATTAATCATAATTAGTCCAATCAAGTCATTAAGTACAGTGGACTTTATGGATAGTTTTTTTTTTCTAATCAATGTTTGATTGTGTGTGTGTGTAAAGAGAATCAATAGTGTCACAATCCAGAAAAATCCAAGATTGCCAAGATTGCCAACAATCAAGTCTTATTAAGTTCACAAAAGTGCACATCTGGAATATTGTACTTTCACTGATTATTTCATCAAGTTACCACAAATATTGAAGCTTATCATCAAATCGTCTGACTCCCACCAGGCTCTTACTTCGACTGTTGTGTATTAAATTACAGACAGTCGCGTGCTCGCACGGTGAGTTACTCTAGTTAAAACTGTATTTCTTTTCTGTCGCTGTTTTTATATCTTCAGATCCAGCGTTATCAATATTCTGTGGGAGTCAGAATACTCAATTTATCAGTCATGCCAAAATCAAATTTTCCAAGGCAACCACCAACAAAAAGGAAAAATCCTGATATAGCTGATGATGAGTCGCACAAAGAAATCAGCAATAATGATCTATATCAATTCATGGAAAAAATGAATAATAGTATAGATCATCTAAGAACGGATTTGGGATCTAAGATAACATCCTTACAAGAATCTCTCTCAGCCATGCAACTGAATATTGGAGAAATGGAATCTAAAATTATACAGAACAGCGTAAAAACGGATGAATCTCTTAAACTAGCCAACCAAAATAAAGCTTCTATAAATATGCTGTTTCAAAACAAGCTTCAAAATAAAATTGAGATTGTGGGCGCCAATATTAACCCAAAGCTCCAAGGCAAGGAACTAACGTCTGCAGTCATTGAAATAATCGAAGCACTCAACATTAGCATAACTGACCAGGATATAATACAATCATTTCTTCGTTCAAATAAACAATCTGGAGCAATGGTGGTGGTTGTTGAGTTCACAACATTTGAAACTAAAATGAAAGTGCTGAAAGCCAAGAACAGCATCAAGGATAACAGCAAATTATTCTTCAACAACAGTCTCACCCCACTCAATCGCTTTTTAAATTATAAAGCAAGAGAAGCAATTAAGGGGAAGAACTTCCGCATCTTTTTAAAGGGAGATCAAATCAACATAAAAAAAGACGAGAAAACTTCCTTAGCAATAAACGATCTCAGTGATATTGAGACAATTAAGGAATGGGCTCCTAACCCGGTGACCACACCATCAGTTGCTTCCCCAACTCCATCTACAAGTCATCAAGAAGCATAGCAATTAAAGCCCAATCTAACTAACATCGCTTCATCAGTCAATATTCCAACATTTACCGCTCCATTAAATTCAGAAATAAAATTCAACACTTGCAAAAATTACTTTTATACTTCTGTCAAATCATTCACAAATCAAATGAACTGCAAGGGTCTTTCAATACTTCAATTAAATACAGGAGGCATTAATAATATAAAAAAATTCGATAAAATCAAACTAATGCTTGCAAAAATGAACACCAAATTCGACATCATCGTTCTTGGAGAAACAAAGCTAAAGAATAACTTTCCTTTCGGTATATATAATCTCAATGGCTATAATGCGCTAAAATGCTGTAGAAACTCAAAATTTTGTGGAGGAGGTTTGCTAATCTTCATCAAAAAGAATTTAGCAGCATTTAATGTGACAAAAGTTTCATCATCATTCGAAAAAGTTGAATTTTATGTCAAATTTCTTAATACACAACTGAGATTTTTATGTTTTTATCGTCCACCGGTTAATGAATCAATTTCTCCATTCTTCAAAGATCTCGAATGTGACCTCCAAAAAAATTCTTGTTCTACTATCATTTTAGGTGACACAAATTTAGATGCAAACGAAGACACGCCTGATTCTCAACGTTATGTAATGCTTCTGAACTCCTTTGACTTCAAGATCTCAAATACGCACAAAACCAGAAACGCTAGTGGCAGAGTCATTGATCATATTGCTACAAACTTCGAAGACCGGTTTATGGTAACTAATTCGACTATCTGCAACAATATTAGTGACCATAATATGATTGTATCAAGCATCGAAAATATCACCACAAAACGAAACAAGCGAGTAATTGAAACAAAGCATTTAGATTACAAAAAATTTAAGATGACTTTCAACAAGTATTGTGATCACGACGCCATAATGAAGAATCAAAATCCCGATAGCATCGCTAATTCCATAATCACTGCTATCAAAAAAGCGGCCTCATATTCCACCAAAACCACAAAATACTATGTAAAAGATAATCCGCTGTGCTCGTGGTATAATTCCTCAATAGCCAAAGCTATCGCGATAAAAGACCGGATTGCAAGGAAATATAGGGCCAACAGAAGCAATGTAAAAATCAAGCTAAAGCTACACGTGCAAACAAAAAAAGTTGATTCCATAATTATGAGAGAGAAGAGAAAATTTATTGGAAAAACAGTCAACCAAAATGATCCCAAAAAAATGTGGGCGAGCATTAATGAAATTTTGGGTCGCAAGTCCAAAAATAATTTAAATGCCATGTTCAACGAAAATAATGAGTTAATAGTGGATGAAGCTGAAATTGCTGATAAACTGAATAATCATTTTATAGAAAGTGTGTCCTCTCTTCGTCAAAACCTAAATCCAAGCCTACACAATTTTGATCCACCCTCGGTTGGAAATTCAATTGTTTTGGACGATACTTGTGAAGATGAAATTAGATTGATTATTAATTCGCTAAAAAAATCGTCACCAGGAATAGACGGAATTTCCGTTGAGATGATAAAATCATTGACGGACGATCTTTCACCAAAAATCTCACATCTAACAAATACAATGTTCGCAACAGGAATTTATCCAAAAGCTTTTAAAACAGCATTGGTCATACCACTCAATAAAACTGGTGATAATACAAACGTCAAGGATTTTAGGCCGATCTCAATGTTGCCAATTCTAAACAAAATTATAGAAAAAACATTGCTCTCGCGCCTACAAAATTTTACACATGATTATTTAGAATTAATATACTCAAGACAGTACGGATTTCGTCCAAAATGCAATACCGAAATCGCTGCGGTTGAACTCATACAATACATTCAAGAGGCAATGGATCGAAAGCTTAAAGTCTCTATGGTAGCAATGGATCTGCAAAAAGCATTTGACGTAGTTGATGTAGGAAAGCTTCTAAACGCACTTTCCAATGCAGGAATAAGAGGAAATGCGCTAAATCTGATTCATAGCTATCTAGTAGATCGTGAACAAGTGGTTAAAGTCGGAGACAAAATCAGCAAATCAATCAAATTCTCTCAGGGAGTCGTGCAAGGATCCATTCTCGGTCCATGGCTTTTCACAATATTCATCAATTCAATAGCCAATCTGCAATTATCCGGAAAATTGTTTATATATGCAGATGATTGCCTTTTGGTCAACATCCACGACCAGCACGAACAAATCAGCTCTAAGATCTGCAACGATATGATATTAATTATTAACTATTTTTGTTATCAAAGACTAATTTTAAATCCGTCCAAAACAAAATTTCTAATATTTCATTCATCTCCTTTAAGCTCCAGTGATCCAGTAGAAATTTTAATCCAATCTAACAAAACAATGAAATTGGCAGAAACATACATTATAAAGCGAGTTGATCAAATTAAGTATCTGGGCCTCATACTCGACTCGCAGCTGAAATTCAAAGAACACATTAAATATGTGGAATCAAAAATTTCGAGTGCGGCCGGGATTCTATGGAAATTGAAGTCTCAACTACCAACAGTTACAAAGAAAATAATTTACACCTCACTAATAGAATCACACCTTAATTACCTTATCCCAATCTGGGGAAGTTCCTGTGACGCAGACCTAAAGACACTTCAAGTCATCCAAAATCGGGCTCTTCGAAACGTTTATTGCCTGGACAGACTGCAGAATAGAGTTCATATGTTTCAACATCTAGTGAATAATTCTCTTCCAATAAGAGCAATATTTTTCGTCAAAACAGCTACTTTTACGTTTAACTGTCTAAAGCATAATTTACATACTAATCTAAACTTTTCATTCACTATTCCCAGAAGTCTCAGAGCAAAGAAGTATATTAAACCTCAAAAACATCGGACACAATATGGAGCTCGTTGTATATCATCGATTGGACCGAAAATATTTAATGAACTTCCGGAACAAATCCAAAATTCTCTTCATGTCCACGCTTTTAAGAGATCGGTGAAAACTTATGTCAACAATGAAAAATTCATTGAATCCTGCTTCAAAGGGGACTTCATTTCAAAATATCTTTAATTCACAAAAAAAAAAACACAAACTAAGAATTCTTGCTTGAATATTTTGTTAATCCAATTTTAAATCTTTATTCTTCTTATTATACCTCTTTCATTTTTTTCACATTCTTTATTTAATCATATCAACTCGGAAAAACATTCACTTACACTTGTTCATCACAATTATTAATAAGCAATTCTAATGATTAATGCTAATTATTTTTTATCTATTTTCTATCAAGAGTCTTAAAGGAAACTCATGTTTCACTGTCTCTTTTATTTAAGTTGTTATATTTTATGTCTATTTTTTAATCTAAAATGCAAAATTATTCCAAAGGTTTTTATGCCTCCTTAAGAAGTAAATCCGCGTATTTTAACTTACAGGGGCTTTTCCTTTGAATAAGTCAATTATGAGTATGGATAATTAAAAAAAATAAAATAAAATAATAATAATAAATAATAATAATAATAATAAAATGGACTTACGATTTAGAATCCCATTATTGTTTTGCTGGAAATGCTACATACCCCTTAAGTTGTATTCAAGTTTCTATTATGAATTTTTAGCATTCCTGAGAACATATTCTAGAGTTCGTATGTTCAAGTAGCACGTTATAAGCTTCATTGCCCCAACATTATTATCAAACCTCATGCGATTCAGCCGAGAAAATAAGCAAAACCTTCAAATTAGCTTTATGGTGTTCGATTATTTAGTTCAACAATAATTTAAATTTAAATTAACAAAATACCTAAGCTTCATTAGAAAATGAAGCAATTTTGTACATATTTTATATGAGAAAATAAATTTCCCTAATTAAAAATAAAGAGAGAAATTAAAAAGTTCGCTTATTTAAATAAACGAAATACAAAAAAAAATCAGGAGTAAAACTTTCAATTTTTCTTTGCCGCCTCGTTTCGTCTCCTGTATTCCGTTCCACATTCTTAATTTCTCAACATAAACGTATACATACAATTTGTTTAATTTGAAAATCAAATTATTTTTTTCCTTGTTTTTTGAAGGCACTTCTACCCAAAAAAAAATTCATCCTTCATCTCATTCCAACTTTAAGCTAACAAAGTTTAATGTTTTCTTTTTCCCTTCGTCATGTACAACATCTGTATTCCTGCACAACATAAAAAATATTCACGAAAAAAAATCACAAAAAAAATGTAATGAATTGAAAAATGAAATTACAGTAAAATAAAAAAAAAGTTTTCTTTTTTCATTCAGCAAAACAAATTCAAGCTACAGGAAATCGTGTGCTTATGCGCTGCTTCATCACCGTTGTTGCTATTGCGATGATGATGAATTCTGACATTACTTTTCCGACATGGCACAGTATGGTTTTTATTTCGTGTGCCTGTATTAACATTTTTGTTTCACCTTACTTTTCATACCCAGTGAGAAAATAACAGATGGAATATTATTATTATGGATGGAGAATATGAAATATTTTTAGTAATAATAAACATGATTATGCAGATATTTTCTAATGAATGATTTTAGTTTTGGAAGACTATTGAGCTGTAAAATGTTTTTGTTATACCAGGAAGATGTGGAAATTTGTTTTCTTTAAAAACAGAGTCTTGCTTTAAACTTTCTAGATGCTTTTAACGAAATTAAATTTTACTGAGTTTAAGATTGTAGCTAGTGTATTGAAAACAGCAAGCTTCCCTAACAGACAATGAGCATACTTACTCACTTCCTTAGTTGAGGCGCAATAGGGCCCATTTCCGCGCAGAGAACATCTAAAACCAGCTCTATTCTTCGAGAACTTCTATCAATTTGGAATTTAAGGACTTTTGTTTCCCTTTCTACACATCCAATCCAGGACAATGAGCATACTCACCTAAATTAGCATGCTCACAAATATACTCAATCAACATAAGTTAACCTGCTCAATTTTGTGATCATGCTTATTAGGGTTTCTGGAAGGCACGGTCTCAATAAATCCTCGAGACTGAGACCGAGACTAAGACCGGAGTCCAGACCGAGACCGGGATCCAGACCGAGACCGGGATCCAGTCCGAGACTAAGAACAAGGCCGATATTGAGACCGAGACCGAGACCAAGATCGACACTATCCAAGAAGTCTCGGTCTCAGTCTTTCAGCATTGAGAATTCTTAAAACTCATGAGTTATTCTCCTTTTATGTTCGGGCTTTGAGTTGCATGTTTGAAATTTTTGGTACTACAGAAAAATAATTTTAATAAATTAAATCACTGCAGTGCAATCACAGATGTGTATCACGGTCTAATAATGTGCCGCTAATGAACATTCTCAACAAATTCCGTGATGAACAGAATTGCTTTAGGTCGTTCGGTGGTTTGAGTCCATTTTTGAACACTCCTCATAATTTTGTAACGTAATAAGTTTACGGACCCTTAAAGAGCTATCGTATGAGAATTTTATTTGACATGATTTTCATGAGCTTATTAAGATAGGCGCGAAAATTTTCTAGCCCTGATGTGTGTCGTGACTCAAAAATGGCTATCCATCACTGAAATAAATAATCCAACCAACTTAAATTAATTAAAGGGTGTGTTATCTGATTAATTGGAGGTCGAGTGATTAAGCAATAGACCGTATATCTTCATCACTCTTTTGAAATTACTTCTAGTCTGTTAAACTCAGTTTCTTGCTTCCGAGAATTATAAAATTGGCTCTTAAACTTAGTAAAAGTAGAGTGTCCATCTGCTGTGTTTTTACCGGGACGCTGCTGTACTTTTCTACCTTGCTAATGCGTCCCGACAAAGCCTCAAAATGTTCCGAAAGAAGCCCAACATTGCGATATTTTGCGAAAATTTTCTGGCCACCCTAAGTAAAAGTAAATTTTTGACCCAAAAAATAATTGAAATTCTAAATTCATAACATCTTAAACAGGACATTTTACATAAAATTTTAATGAATATGTTTCCTTATAAAATCTTTTGGGGTTCAAGTAAAATTCAAAGACATAAATGAAATCCCCAACATATACAAGAACTTCAAAATTTCAATCCCAAAACTAAACTTCAACATTCTTTTATTTAATACAGAGAATTCTTTTTATAATATTCAATTTCCCTAGAGCTAATATAATCTTTATTCAATCTACATTGAAATTTACTTACTGGTCAATTTTTTGAGTGCTTCGTTGAAAAAAGAAACTTTTTTTTTCTTCCTCCCCAATTTCCTTTCCATAAAAATGAAAGTTTCTGGTGCTTTTCTTCTTTACTTTAATGTTATTTTTGTGTTTAAAAATGCAAAGTTTCCAGCTTTTGATGAATAAAAATTGTTTAGAAAGGAAATTTACTCATAGAATGCTAAAGGAATTCCATTCATGTATGGAGCCATAAATAAACATGGAATAAGAAAAAAATGAAAAGCAGAAGAAAACTTTTTTCATAATGATGGTGGATGACTTGAGGTTCTATGAAAGTAAAATTGAGGAGGAAGAAAGGTGTTGACTTGATAGATGCTTAAAGCGCAGTTTTAGAATGTTTGGGGGAAGTTTTCTTTGTGGTTTTGATTTAGAAAATGAAGATGTTAGTGAACTTTGTTGATAAATTTGATGCTTTGAGCATTTTATGAAGAATGCAACAAATTTTAAATTCTCGGATGAAAGTTATTGACCAGAGTTGTCACTTTGGACTTTAGAATTTGCTATAAAAGAGGAAATCTATCACAGGCATTGCATTGACTTTGCATAGGCATGCTTATACGTTAATGTTGCCTAGACTTAAGCAAAATCAGCCCAGAAAATCTTTTAATTGGTCAAGACCCACCTCCTCCAAATGCGCCTCTCACAAGACAACTTTCTATAGGCATCTTTATTTCCGCAAATTATGTTATTGACACTAAGAAGCTTCACTATTCACGTAATTTTTTTTTTTAAACTAGCGACCATGAAGACGGATGAGCTGGGTTTGCAAGTAACCCAAATATCAGATCTCAAAGTTCACTCGAATATTGTATGGAGCCGAGAAGACTCAAGACTAATTTGAGCTTTTCAACAACTGCGACTTTACTCTTGGCTGGGGCTAACTTTTATCAAATTTGGATTAGAGCCAAATCGAACAGGCCTATGGCAGATGTTTGGTCATTTGTATGATTTTTAAAATATCATAAATTGGAATGAACAGCTTTTCATCAAAAGCCTAGACAAATTTTTAGTCACCGGACAAAACACTAACGTCCAAAAGCTCATCATTTTACATCTCAAAAAATCCCGCTAAAAATATGCATAAACAGTATGGGGAATTGAAATAAATGTGCTACCAAAAAAAAGTGCCCCTCATCACGACGACCTTCTTATTATCACAGAGAGAATTGAGATGGGAGAAGAATGGAAGAAGAAGCAAAAGGAAAATCTCATAACTTTTTCAATTATGCCTCAGCTGAGAACTTTTCATTCCCTTTTTCTGGTACGCGCTTAAGATGAAAATTCAATTCTGTGATTATTCCAAGAGTGTGACCTCTGTTAATCTCAGCTAGTCCTATGGGCTAAAACTTTCTTTTTTTCTCATTACTTTGCGTTCATGCCGAGAAAATTTCCGTGCATTAATCAAAGTATTAAAATTAATGAGCTTGTTTTGCTTGAAATCGTCCATCATATCCAATGTTGTATATTCAGTCAGTCCAACTACATGTTTTCATTCTTAATTTGTTAGTCAATAATGCTGAAAAGAAGAAAAACTTTTTCCGTGTGGCTTTTCCTCTGTTGTTTTCATTTCTTCTTGATTTTCCCAATTTTCTCTTTGTTTTTCCTTCTCGCATTTACGATGATTTTCAGATTTTTCCTCCATTTTTATTCCGTTCCTTGAATAATCCACATGTAATGCGATAAATATGATAAAAACTTTCTATTGACATCCAATGAAACATTTCCTTTTGCCTATATTCCCGTTGCTATATCATTTCGGGGAGCTTATAAATCCATCGATTATTAACAACTGAAACTGTCATTTTTTGTCTCTCATTAATTCACTTCCTCTTCCTTTATCCCTTCATTCTTTGTTGTATGTTTATTAGGAAATGATAAAAAAAAATACAAACTAGTTAATCAGCTCGTCAATCATGATATTACATATTTATTGAGAATAAAAGGGAATTAAATGAGAAGCTTTTCATGTAATTATATCAATAGACACTAGATTACGTTTGAACGGATGTTAATAAAGTAGTAATGACTAATGATGAATGATTAAATAACAACTTTCATCATCATCAACACTTAAATACTCATTCGTATTTATTTTACTGTGTGTTAATGAACAGAATCTCAAAATACTGTATACGACGTGGTCTAGTGACTAATGTGTGTATAATAATGTCCGTTGAGAAAATTGTTTGATAAAATCAAACATTTGAGTGCAAATAATTATTAAAGTTTTATGTCACAATAAAAATGAATAATGAACGTTTTGAGGCTTAATGATTTATTTTTATGCTTATTTGACGCTCATTTTGTGAAGTTCAAATGAGTAATTAGCGATGCTATTTATGTCATTTTATTTGTTTTAAGGTGCTTTGTTATTTGTGTGTACTTATGTCTTCAGGACATAATGACGAGTCACTTAAATGTGCAAAATAAATATTTGACTGTCATTGACGTATGAAGCTCTATCCGGAAAGCAGATGTCGTACAAATGGCCAAAAACACGTCTTTGACTCTAGCTTGATACTGGATTAAATCGAATCTGGCTTGAAGCTAGAGCCATGATGGCCTTGAAATGAATTTCCGGACATGTCTAGATCGTGTGCTTTTCGGGTCTATATTATCTCATTGCTGCTAATTCCTGATTACAATTTTAATATAAAATCATTAACAATTTGATTATCCTCATAAATACTTACCAATATCCACCATTCATAGCCGTGAAAAATATATGACCAAAATTATACATCATTAAAGATATCTAAATTTATCTCCAAAAAGGTCAGAATATATCAATAGACGGAGGTAAAATTAGAAAAATTCCGTATTATATTCTGTTGTCATTGTATTTTGTTATCATGAAATTGATCCTCTCAGGCATTATTTGCTCGTGTTCCAATTATTAGTATTTTCTTTAAAGATTTTCATAAGAAATCTATGAGCGTGTTCAAGAGTAAAAAGGCACTTGTGGATACACATTCAGGTCTCGTGGATACGTAATACATTTTATAAGTTTTTTATAAAGCGTTACGGTGGGGGATCATGTGATGGTTAAGATGTCATGACGAATTTTCATCATATGTCAGTCATGACGTCATAGCGACTTGTCATCATATGACATCCTCAAGACGTCACGATGAATGCTTTTATTTGACTTTTAAAGCAGCATCCGTCTTGATTTGGACTTCAATTCTCACCAACCTAAATTCGCAACATTTGGATGAAAGCAAGAAGATTTCGCAACCTTGAATTCCAAAAAACTAAGCACCAAGAGAACAATAAATCCAATAAACCATAATTTCTTACATTCTTACAATTCCCATAATTATTCAACTTGATTCAATCCGCACAAAAAGGAACTCGATTCCATTTCAGATCCCGCTCATATGATTTCATCACTTCCGATTACAATATAATGTTTGGGTTGAGCTTTTTCTTTCGCATTGCTTCATTTCCTACACTTTTTTTTCTTTTGCCTCTGTTGCTATGGGAAACAGAAGCAAAAAAAAGATAGAAAGTTTCATTTCTAGATAAAGATCATTCTCATTTCCATCATTTTTTGGGTTATGTTTACACTTTACTTGCTCCCTTGCCATTGCCATTGATTGTTACAGAACATATATATATATATTTACATCATTTCTTCTTCCTTTATTTATATGCTTTATTCATACACAACAAGAAGATTCTTTCAAAATGATTAAACACGGAGAAAATAGCATGCAAAAAGCCAGAGAGAGGAAATGTTGTGTACATAAAGGAGTATAAGAAGAAATAAAGGGTAAATAAAACAGCAAACATGTGAGAATTTTTTGCTTTTTTCTTCCTTATTCTTTTGCCATACACAACAACAATAAAAGTAAGCCAGATGGAGGGAAAGAAAAAAGACGAAAAAAAATTATTTTTGCTGTTAAGGAATGCAAGGTGGGCTGTGCATTAGGGGAGATAACGAATGAAATAATACGTGAGATATCAATCGTACACGTTTTCATTTCCACATCCAGGAACATTTTTGGATGTAAGATTTTTAAGAATTTATTCTGTTCTTCTTTATAAAATGAATTTTAATTTACATGGTGTTGAAAGACAGTAAAAAAATCTGAATCTGAGCAAAGAAATAGCTTTTGGTTCCATAAAATCAATTAATTGAGATTTAGTAGTCAACTCCGAATAGCACAAATCGGTTCATTGATAAAAAATTCGACCCAAGGCTAATGTGACTCTGACTAAGTGCTAGACTGATGAGGTACCGTATTTGAGCCATGCTGACATGGTGTTGGATTTTGGATCGATAACCCCTTTTATGCTATTGAGGCAAACACATCGCCCAGACCATATATTGACTTTAACAAAAAATCTTGAAATTTTGTAGATCTTGAAATTTTTTAGAATTTCTTCATGCAACTTAATTACAAATTGATTGCAAATTGTCAATCAAAATTCCTTCAGTCCAGTTCCACCAACCTCAAAATTAGTAGAAACTGTAATTATGTTTGGATCATTGTTATTATAAAAATGCATAAATATTTTATAAAATCCATCAGGAAATTTGGAGAGAGTTGACATGTCAATTGTTATATTGTGTAAATGAAATGGACCCTAAAAATAGAATTAAATTATTTTATGATTATTTGAAAGCCTATAAGTCATACCAAATATGGGCACGGATGCAAAAGTGACTTTGGAATTTCTTTCCAAATGACATCAATAAACCACTGAAATAGAATATCACCGTGACCTCCTAAATGCATACACACGTCAATAGTTTTGTTGACAATGACACGGAATGAAGTTCCGACTGACTGCTTGTAAAATACTGCTGCGTCGAACTGTAATATTTAAAATTATTTTAAAAAATTTGCATCTTTTGGAATCACAAATCTTACAGAGGCTTGACGAGTGTTCTTCTTAAAATCCACAAGCACATTCAGCTTTGCTACAAACCGGTTATAAGCTTTAATTGAGCAAGTGTAGTTTGAAGCAATAGTTTGATTCGTTGATGAACATGTCACTGTTTTGAATCTTGCGTAAATCGGAACTTTTTGCTTAGCCAAAGTCCAAAAAATAGCCACAGATATAAAAATAATGATAACTCTAGAAATTTTACTCATTTTTTGGCGTAATTGCTGCTGTTGAAATTGCCAAATGATCTTTATTAAACAAACGAATTAAAAATAATAACAGCAGATTGTAAAAAATTGAAAATTTAAATATTTTGAAAATATCTTACTAATGTTTATTTAATTTTTGCTATATTTTATTCTGAAAACTACTTGTAAATGATTTCCTAATTGAATTTTGATCTAGTAATTTTGAAAAAAAGGTGATTTTTTCGACAAATTACACACTTTTCTGTTATATTGACTTTTTGGAATAAAAACTCGAGTAGTATAAATTAGCAGAGCTTTAAAATTTGTATGAAAAGGTCAACTCGAGCTGACCTATCTCCATTAAAATGTCTAGTCGACTTCAAGCTCTTTAAACCGGTTAATCGATCAAAAATCCGGCTCCAGGTCAGCGTGACTCTGTCATTATTCGCACTCTTAAGTACTCCAGAGTGATGACGCTCTGGCACTGGATTTTAAATCAAGTAACCGACTGCCACGTGGACAAAAATACGTTAGAACTAGTCATCAACCTTTTATTCACTTGCCATCAACTAGCTATGACGTATTTTTGGTCCACTCAGGACTTGTGAAATTCGGGACAAATCTCTTGTTTTCCCAGATCCAGTGTGAAAACCATAAACAAAAACACCATCAACATCCTCAATGTATGAATGTTCAGC